>NC_090930.1:28678162-28911512 GCF_040938575.1 Ambystoma mexicanum
AAAGCGACGGTGTAGTGGTTGGACAATATGCACAGGGTAGTGCAGTCAATATGTGCCATGAGATTTCTAGTCACCACCCAATCTAGCATGCTGTTATTTGCAGTGGTGGGCTCATAATTGTGAACTTGGTGATCGATGTTATTGAGGGTCAATTCCAGGTCAATGGCTTCTTTATCCGCAGGGTTTCCCCCGCTAGCGATTTCGCTCCCCGAATAAGAGGGTGGCACAACTAGGCCCACTACATTTGCTCAGTAGCTGAATAATCTCTTCATTGAAACCTGACATTACCGATTGTAGGCAGTAAATCAGGATGAAATTAATACATCTCTGGTTGGTCGGTGTCAGTTTAATGTGAAGGATCTCACAATCTTGGCATTGCGATGTAAAAAATTCAAGTTTGTTTTTTTGCAATAAAGATTAACCTCTACTTCTTACCCCCGCCATGTTCAATATCTATTTTTAAGATAGGGAATAGCCCTCAGGGATGGCCAAATCAATCATAGGACGGCTGGCGTCCGTGATCCATGTTCCTTCGAGACAAATTGGGCCCGATTCATGGAAGTGTTTTATAATGGCGCAATCCCATAAGAAAAAGTTCCATGAATCAGGCCAATTATGTCTAAGTCCCTATCAATAATGTCACAAGCGTGACTGTTAAGGGACCTGGTGTTAAGAAGGGCAATCTTGAATTGCCCACCAGCCCCTGTAAGAGAGAAAGACTTTCTTCCTGCTTCCTTCGTGGGCATGATGGACCGGGGTGCTTGACCTTCACCCGTTGTTATGTAAAGAGGAAAGCCCTGCTTGAAAGGGGGAAGGGACAGTCAGGAAAGGGGCAGGGGGATGAAGCTGTTCTGAGCTTTTAAAGGAGGGTCGACTTCGACTAAATCCAGGAGGCTGTACTCATGTGCCAGAGACTAGGGTTTCTAGCAGTAGAGGAGCCCCTGTAATGGCATGCTGCAAAATCAGTAGTTGAACCTTGTGGCTCGCGATGGGGGTAAGCTGTGTAGCTAAGGTGGTATTCAGCCTGGGGTTGATAAGTCTTTCCGTAAGCATGGGGGTGAAGGGGTGGGGTGGAGTCTTCAGAGTAGTCTAGTTTCATTTGTATGCATTTATTCATAAATGAAGGTGGCTCTCTCGTTGGGCAGCTAACAGCAAGTTAAGATTTTCTGCACAGCCCATGACTCACAGCAGTAAGTCACGACTCGGCCAGTAGTAGAGACCGATAGTGTTCAACTCCTCTGCAGAGGAGGAATACCCGGCCGGGAGAAACGGGGTAGGCAAGAACACAGAGGCCCCAAAGGGGTCACGGGGTCCAAATACAATCAAAAGTAAGGACCCCAATAGCAATACCAGGGGAGGAAAGGCTACCACACAGACGTAGAAGATCTTACCTAGAGGGCAGTAGGGGTAACGCTGGATGCACCCAGGGTTTGTCGAGGACCGGCTTGTCTCGGGTGCGCAGGTGCACCCAGTCACCAGTTACTATTTGCTTAGGGATTATGGGAGATGCAGTCTTTCCCACCAACAAGTGTTTTAAGCCCAAAATTCAGCACAGTATGAGTTCACGGTGTGAGGTGGATTACAGAAGGCTAATCTAGCGATCTGATGCTAAATCAAATCTAGCTGAGCCTATGGAGAAAGCTAAGTGCATGAAGGGACCTCGAAGGTGAATACAAACAAGCTTTGAAATGCGGTTGAGAAACGGTGACTGTTAGGCGATCCCCACAGTCCACTGCACATCAGGACACTTCCACTGCACACCAGAATACTGCTCACATTTCCCCAACACCTCCCTCCAGGGTTCGAGGCTCATGTGATTCGGTTAACCCAAAGGACCGGAAGTTCCGTACCAGATATGGTGTACGGTCTCGATTACAACCTTTCTTGCACTGGCAGTTGCCTTGGCGAGTATACAGAAGGGGCGGCGTTACGTCTTCACGCCGATCACGTGATCCAGAGTTGCGTTGTTCACGTGATCTTGTTGGACGTCACATGACCCAGAGACGTCACATGATCCAGAAACGCACAGTATAAAAGGCTTGAGTGACGGAACACTCTTTGCTTCTCGGCTGTCTTCAGACCCTGTTTGGCGCTACGCTTTTTGGCTCTTTTGGTACTTTGACTTCGGAACTCTATCTTGGACTCTCTTGGATACCCTTTGTATCTTTGCATTGGAACTGTTTACCTGTTGCTGGACTTTGGATACGACCCTGACCTGCCTTTGGATTATCCCTTGTTACCTTGTTGAACTCCTACGCTATTTCCCTCCTGGGATTCAAGTTACGCCTTCAGTTCTACAGGTGGTCCATCCTGCATCCACGCTATACTGAGGTCCCCTGTTTCCAGGGACCGCATCATCTGAGTCTCGAACCTCCCTTCTAGGTTTCCTGGGTTTCCTAAACACCAGTTAGGTAAGACTATTTAGATTCATTGATTACTGTGATATATATATTGTAATTGCCTGGTACTTAACCTCGTTCCTTTTGACAGCAGCATCGGTGTTCCAGAGGTTCCGTAGATCCGGGAAGTAACATCTCCCACCTGTGGCCCCAAAGGTCGCACAGCGGGTTTCTTTTAGTTCCCCTGTGCGTCACTTGAGGACGGATGTTTCAACGGTCTACACGACACTCAAGTCAGAACAGACTGAGAAGCCGCATAGTCGTGTTAGACAATGCAGGGATCCACGGAAGAACCCATAGCTGCTTTAGTCCAAGCGATTACAGTATTAAGGGCAGATATGGCCGCTGCGAATACGGTGATTCACCAAAGATTAGACTCCATACAGAGTGTTCAGCATTCTCTTCCTGCAGACCCTGAATTCGGAGATGCTAACACTTCAACCACACATCCACCTTTGGCAAATACCTCAACCCCAACTCCGGTAATTCTCCCAACCCCTTCTCCCATGGCCGCTCCTGAACGTTATCAGGGTGACCCTAAGAAATTTAGGACTTTCGTCAATCAGTGTAAACTACATTTCTTGTGCAGACCTCTAGCCTTTCCTAGTCCCACTGCTAAAGCCGCCTTTGCCCTTTCTCATTTGGCCGGTACTGCAGCCGCTTGGGCTAATCCTTTATTGGAGAATAACAGCCCGGACCTCTATGATTTTGATTTGTTAATTCTAGAAATGTCCCGAGTCTTTGATACCAGGCCCAAGGCACAATCTAGGGATTTGGAGTTGTTAGAACGAACTCAGGGCAGAGGGACTTTGATAGAGTACATCACCAGGTTCAATCAATTGGTTGCTGAGACATCATGGCCAGAAAGTAAGCGGGCAGTTATCTTTTATAAGGGGTTGAGTGACACAATGAAAGATGCTTTAACAGTGATACCTTCCATGCCCACTCAGTATCAGGAATTAGTGGATCTTGCTCTGCAAGTGGATGCACGGCGATCAGAGCGTAAAGCCGAGTTGGGGGGGTTCTTCCCATCCTACAATCGCCACTTCCCCTGCTTCTAGTACGGAAGAACCTATGCAAGTAGGATGTTTACGTAGTCCTAATACAACATCTGAGACACAACGAGGAAGGGTGGATAATGCATGCTTTTATTGTGGTACCACGGGACATTATGTGAAAGAATGTCCCCGACGTCCCAAGAAAAGTCAGGTTTTTCGGACAGCTCGACCTTAGATCCGGAGAACAGGTCGAGTGTTCAGTCTTCGTCTCCGGATACACCTCTTGCCTTTGGCCGTGTTCAACCTATCTTTGTAAAGGCTACTCTTTGTCCTTCTACTGGTATTTCTCAGGCAGTCACGATCATCATTGACTCAGGTGCTACTGGGAACTACATTGACATTACATTAGCCCATTCCCTCAATCTACCGTTAGTGGTAAAAAACCGACCTGAACCTGTTCAGGCCGTAGATGGTACTGCATTAGTCTCTGGTCCTGTTAGACACCAAACCGCACCTCTATTGTTGAACATACAAGGCATCCACACAGAGACCTTAAGTTTTGATTTGATTTCCACACCCCAATTCGGTATCATATTAGGAATACCATGGTTACGTGAACACAATCCTCTGATTAATTGGCAATCAGGCACGGTACTCTTCGAGTCTGAGACTTGTCAGAACTACTGTCTCCCAGTCCATCAAGTAACCGATTCTCCTTCTCGGGCCTTGGGAACTTTAGCTCAACTCACATTGAATGATGATGGATCAGAGTTTGTGAATTCCCATACCGTTGGGGGGCTGGTGTCGTGGATTCCGCCCGAGTATAAAGCATTCAAATCAGTCTTTGATCGCGGTTCTTCCGAGGTACTTCCTCCACACAGACCCTATGACTGCCCAATTGAATTAATCCCTGATTCCACCATTCCTTCTGGTAGGATATATTCCTTGTCCCCCTCGGAAGAACAAGCATTGAAACAATACGTACAGAACGCTTTACGATTAGGACACATCCGTCCCTCCACTTCACCGGCTGCAAGTCCTATATTTTTTGTACCCAAGAAAGAGGGGGATTTACGTCCTTGTGTGGATTATCGGCGTCTTAATGCCATCACGAAAAAGGACAGACATCCAATCCCGTTAATCACACCCCTTCTGGACCACCTTACACATGCTTCTGTTTTCACCAAGCTGGATCTTCGCGGCGCATACAATCTAGTGTGCGTTCGCGAAGACGATGAGTGGAAAACAGCTTTTTGTACCCGTTACGGTCTATATGAATATCTGGTCATGCCCTTCGGCTTATGTAACGCCCCGGCAACATTCCAGCGTTTTATGAATGACATTTTCAGGGACATTCTGGATGTATATATGGTTGTATACTTGGATGACAATTTTGAGGATCATGTAAAGCATGTCCGGGAGGTGTTATCCCGTCTGAGGAAACATTCATTATTTGCTAAACCCGAGAAATGTCAGTTCCATAAAACGTCTGTTGAATTCCTGGGATTCCACATTACCCCTGGGGCGTTGTCCATGAACGAATCCAAGGTTAAGGCAGTCCTAGATTGGCCAGTTCCTCAAACACTCAAGACCTTGCAGGCCTTTTTGGGCTTCGCCAACTTTTATAGGCGTTTTATTTCATTCTTTTCCACGATTGTTGCCCCACTCACTGCTCTGACCAGCCCTCAGGTACCCTATCGGTGGCAGAGGGAACATCAGGAATCTTTTGACGCCTTGAAAACTGCCTTCACTACCGCACCGGTGCTCCAACACCCCAATCCTGATCTTCCGTTTATAGTTGAGGCGGATGCCTCCTCTTTCACCCTTGGTGCGGTATTGTCTCAGAAATGTTCTACAACAGGCAAACTGCATCCAGTGGCATATCATTCTCGTAGGTTTTCCAATACGGAGACCCATTACACCGTAACGGAGAAAGAACTTTTGGCAGTCATGGATGCTTTTCGTGTATGGCGTCATCATCTTTTGGGAGCTAAGCATCCGATCACAGTATACTCAGATCACCGAAATCTACAGGATCTGGCCTCATTGAAGTGCATCAATAGCAGACAGGTCCGTTGGCATCTTTTCTTTTCTTCTTTTGATTTTCATATCATGCATCGTCCTGGAACCTCACATGGAAAAGCGGACGCTTTGTCACGTTCCCCGGGTGGGATCGAGTTGCCTATCTTCCCTGACACTGTTCTCGGAAAGAGTCATGTGATTTGTCTTTGTACTCCCTCTTTGTCATTGTTAGATTCTGTACGATCTTGGGCTAGCAATCATTCTGATCAATTACGGGATTGGGACCCCGTTTATTCTGATGGTTTGCCTTTCGTGCATGAACGTCTGTTTCTTCCCACACCTGACACTCGTAACTTGGCCCTTGAGTGGTCTCATGATGCTCCCTTCAATGCCCATCCCGGTCAAGAGCGCACTTTGGAACTCTTGAAACGCTGGTGTTGGTGGCCCTCTATGAAGCGCGATGTGGAATGCTATGTTAATTCATGCACTGTTTGTGCTCAGGCCAAACATCGAAGAGGACGACCGGTTGGGCTGCTGCTTCCGCTTCCGGTACCTCCACGACCTTGGCATACACTGACAATGGATTTTGCAACCGATCTCCCCAAGGTACGAGGCTTTGACACCATCTGGGTGGTGGTAGACACGTTCACAAAAATGGCTCGTTTTGTTCCTTGTAAGGTTATCCCTTCGGCTCCGGTCTTGGCAGACTTGTTTTTTCAGCATGTGTTCGTGTTATTTGGACTTCCTTCGGTCATTGTATCCGATCGAGGGTCACAGTTCACTTCTCGTTTTTGGAGGTCTCTGACTAAATTATTGGGCGTCGATACCAGGTATTCTTCGGCTTATCATCCTGAGACCGATGGGCAGACCGAAAGGACGAATCAATCCATAGAGCAATATCTTCGTTGTTTTATATTGCAACAACAGACCTCCTGGTTACCCGTTTTACGGCTTGCTGAGTTCGCATACAACAACGCGGCTCATTCCGCTATTGGCTTTTCTCCATTCTACGCCCTCTACGGTCAACACCCCAAGGTCTTGCCTGTCCCTGTTACTTCTATGTCTTTGAATCCTGCGGCCACGGCTTGTTTTAGGGATCCGTCTGCTGTTCATGCTAGTACTGTGGTCCATCTCACTGAAGCAAAGGCTTCTATGAAGGCTTGTGTTGATGGCAAACGTCTGGTTGCTCCTCCCCTGGTGGTGGGTTCTAGGGTGTGGTTGTCTTCGCGTCACCTTCGCCTAGTGGGTTGCCGAAAACTGCTACCTCGTTTCGTTGGCCCGTTTGTGATCTCTCAGGTTGTGAATTCGGTGGCTTTTTGTCTAGTTCTCCCGAGTTCTTGGCGTATCCATCCTGTGTTTCATGTCTCTCTCCTCAAGCCTTGTCCTGATTCTTCCCGCCTCCGACCCCCTGCTGCTCCGGTGTCCCTGGCCTCTCCTGATGTTTTTGAGGTGTCAGCCATTTTGGGTTCCCGTTGGTTTAGGGGTAGGCTCCAGTACGTAGTGGATTGGAAGGGTTACGGACCGGAGGAACGGTCTTGGGTTTCCGCCCTGGATCTTGATGCCCCTCGGTTGGTAGCTCGCTTCCATAGGGATCATCCGTCCTGCCCACGGGGTTGTGGACCGTTGGGGGGGGCTATGTTAGGCGATCCCCACAGTCCACTGCACATCAGGACACTTCCACTGCACACCAGAATACTGCTCACATTTCCCCAACACCTCCCTCCAGGGTTCGAGGCTCATGTGATTCGGTTAACCCAAAGCACCGGAAGTTCCGTACCAGATATGGTGTACGGTCTTGATTGCAACCTTTCTTGCACTGGCAGTTGCCTTGGAGAGTATACAGAAGGGGCGGCGTTACGTCTTCACGCCGATCACGTGATCCAGAGTTGCGTTCTTCACGTGATCTTGTTGGACGTCACATGATCCAGAAACGCACAGTATAAAAGGCTTGAGTGACGGAACACTCTTTGCTTCTCAGCTGTCTTCAGACCCTGTTTGGCTCTACGCTTTTTGGCTCTTTTGGTACTTTGACTTCGGAACTCTATCTTGGACACTCTTGGATACCCTTTGTATCTTTGCATTGGAACCGTTTACCTGTTGCTGGACTTTGGATATGACCCTGACCTGCCTTTGGATTATCCCTTGTTACCTTGTTGAACTCCTACGCTATTTCCCTCCTGGGATTCAAGTTACGCCTTCAGTTCTACAGGTGGTCCATCCTGCATCCACGCTATACTGAGGTCCCCTGTTTCCAGGGACCGCATCATCTGAGTCTCGAACCTCCCTTCTAGGTTTCATGGGTTTCCTAAACACCAGTTAGGTAAGACTATTTAGATTCATTGATTACTGTGATATATATATTGTAATTGCCTGGTACTTAACCTCGTTCCTTTTGACAGCAGCATCGGTGTTCCAGAGGTTCCGTGGATCCGGGAAGTAACATCTCCCATCTGTGGCCCCAAAGGTCGCACAGCGGGTTTCTTTTAGTTCCCCTGTGCGTCACTTGAGGACGGAGGTTTCAACGGTCTACACGACACTCAAGTCAGAACAGTGACGGACGAAGAGGGCTACGTTTTCCCACAGCCAGTCTGTCTCCGCCAAGTTCCTCGACACATAGCTTCACCTCGACTGTGGTCCCCACCGGAGAACAGCGTATTGCTCCACAGCCGCAAGAGGAGACTAGCTGAGTGGCACGAGAGGACGTCGAGATATCTGGTGAGATTGGTGCTCGTTGGAAAAAATAAGTGGAATGATGATCTGATGTTATGTTACATTAGTTCAGAGAAAACTGCTTTTAGTGAACCTAGACATGTTGTAGCCTTGTGGTCACAAGCATATGCATATGAAATATGGGGAGTGCATACACAAAGATGCAATGTTGTGGTAGAAAGCAGTGGAAGGAGCTTGAGCAACATATTCTGCCCCTCCCGAAGGTTCAATGGGATGGGAGATTGTGAATGACTAAGGGTAGTATTGTTTCTGAAAAAATGGCATAGGTTACTGCAGACAATCCTAATTTACAGGTTCCCGAGCATGGGACCTTTGACTTACAGAAATTGGGAGATCTTAGAGAAAGTTTATCAGGGAAGGGTGCGAAGGAGGTGGATTGCTCCAGTGGGAGACTGAACAGAAATGGGAGGATTATGCCAGGCAAATAGCGATTAGGGAGCAGCAGAAAACCACAATCTGAAAGGAAAAGGGCTAGAACATATGACCAGAAGAAAGCAGTCGGAAACTGGGAGCAGGACGCCCGGGAAATGAACATGCAGCGAGTTAAGGCATATGCAGCATATAGACCAGGGACAGAGGGATCTGCACCCTCTGCCCAGCTGGAGACAGACCCTTTGATGGAGCAACGACCTTCCCCACCTCCATATAATACCAAAATAGAAGATGGTGTAGGGTCAGAGGGAGTGATGACCCATAATAGGGAATCTAATGTAAACAAAGAACAGATTACCGCTTGACTAGACGGATGGATAAAAGTGGGGGTAGATGTTAGGAAAGATTTCATAATTGTATGTAATTTTCCCTCCATGCGTCAACCCCCTAACGTTTTGCAGCTGTTTAAACACCATTGACTGACTTTGCCAGAGAAGCACAGCCCTCAGCTGCACACATCTGGGCTTTCGCTCACTTTTTATGGGGAAACTGACATACCCTTAAGACAGTCAGTACTGGGAGACTTTGTTTCCCTTAGTCCTTTCCTCATGTTGCAACTTTTGTGCAACAGGTAACAAGTGTGCAAAGTATCTTACCATAGAGCACACTTGGATCTCTAGTCATTTCCAAAGGCCCTAGAAACTCTCACTGGACTTTTTATGAACTATGCAGATGGGTCATGAACAGGACTGGTGGCAGCTATCGTTTTCTTATATTTTTAACCCTTTGCCATGTTAACCGCGTTTGGCACGAATAGGTGGCCTGGCTCCAAAATGGCCATGCCACAAGTTTCCTTGTCCTGTCCTTTGGCCATCTTGCAACTTCGCCTTCCCCAGGTGAGTCGACCCAGGTCAGTCCTTATTTGGTCATGCACTTTCCCGCGAAACCCAATGCTTTCGCGGGCTTCTGCATGCCTTGCGTGTGTGCCTCCAGGATGTGGACTGGGATGTCTGTTCCCAATACACATCCTGGGTGCCTGAGTGTCTGGAGTGTCCTGAATGCCTGGGACCACCGTGGTCCATGATTGGTCCACGTATGGAGTGAGTGTTTGTGAGCAGATCTCCCATTGGGTCCTCTCCGTTTTGGCACGAAGGGAACTTTGGCTAAGAGGAGGCTGAAAACACCACTACCAGGTCGATCTCCTGAGCTAACACCGAACAAAGGATAAGGAGCCAAGTATCCTGTAACAAGAAGCTGAGTCAAGGAACCTCTGGTGACCTGCTGGAAGGTTTGGCACCCTAAGCCCGCTGTCGTCCCGTGGGACCCCTCTGCATCTGATCATCCTAGAAGGTCTGCGAAGACGCTTCGACCCATTGGAATAGTGGGATCAACTATTCCCGGCACCTTCATCAAACCCTGCAAGTAAACCTCTTCGGAAGTGTCTCTGGGCCAACCAGTGGGCTGACCAGCTTACACGGGACCTTTGCTCTGTCACTGCCGCTGTTTTGAGGAGGCCCTCGAAACTTGGTATACTGCTAGCTCTTTGTCCACGGCACCCTCACACCGAATTTTGTACACTTGGCATTGCCAGATGTGAAGTGAAACGAGCGTGCCCGGACCGGAGTAAATGCGGTTACCGTGTTGCCCTGCAAAGGCAACGACCTGTGCAAGTTCGCTGCATTTGTGACCCCCTTGCCACTGAAGCCTGCTGCAGTGGAATTGGGCCGATTCCTCCACCCTCAGCGGAGAAATCGCCACTGTCCCGTTTGGGAATCCTCGCTGCAACTCGGGAACTACACAGTGTCGAGACGTCCGATTGTCGCATTCGAACCTGCCAGCGAAGTGGACTGTACTGGTGAAGTTTGGGTCTGCCTGCGGCGGGGACCGGTGAGTAGTCCTTACCCCAACCGGTGGCCCCTAGCGCAGGAGCCCATTTTTATGCACCAGTGGCCCCCGAGGGCCCCTTTCATTTCCACAGCTATTGCGAAATAGCGACTCCATCCCGCACTCTCAAACTGCCTCTGCCCTCAAGTGGAGGTCCTGCTTGAATAGTGGGAACTTGTTCTTCATCGCCTCATCCACCTTCCTGAGCTGCTAGAGACCCTTGAAGAGAACCCATTTGTCCCATTGGCACAAGTGCGTGCATGTACTATTGAGCATAAGGCTCCTCTCTTCGTAGGGCTTGGACTGCCCCTTAGTTAGGTGTATTCTTGATGTGTAACTCGGTCTAAAGATTACTTGCACTGCCTATGTCCCTCCTCATCTAGGTGGTCAACATATTTCGTGCTTTTAACCCCTTAGAACCCATTGGTCTTGAATATATATTGTGCCGATTGTGATGTATTGGTTTAATCTAGTGTTACTGTGATGTTTTACTATGGTCTATGTTACAAAGGCCTTGTAATAAATGTGTCTATATTTTTAATATAACACCTGTCTGGAGTAATTTGTAAGTGTCCTTGCTTTGTGTGCTCATTGAGGTCTTTCAGTCACCCTCACCCCTCCTGAGACTTAGTCTTGACCGCCTGCCAGAGCTACCCAGATTGGTCTGGCTTGTCCAGAGGTTAGCCTGTAGGTTGGCCTTCTGAACCTCTGCCCCTCCAGGTCAGAGTTCAGAAATCCTTAACAGTAGACGGTCCAGAAAAGGCTAAGGAAGTAATTAATGGCCATATCCTGCACACTATTAACCCCTGGTACATGAATTAGCTAGAAGAGTGTGGGAACAACACAAAGAATACAATGGGTCCAAGCAAGGGTCTCCAGTACGGCTACCCTTACCCAATCAGTAGGATTGATATAGATAGAAAAAGTGAGGACTTTGAAACTAGGAGAAAATGGTTGTAATCTGTCCAACCTCAGTCCTCTTCCTCAGCGCTGTACTGTAAAGTAAAGTGAGGCGGAATTATGGGAGTTGTAGTTTCCCATCCAATATGCAGGGATAGGGGTTAGATTGGTTGTGGAAAAAGGGTATACCATGTCTCACCATTGGGTGCTTCTCCCCCACTCCCTGAGGACCCCATACCCAGGTGATCCTCCCTCGCTTGTCCACCCCCAGGCTAGGGGACCGAAAATCGATGGCCTTGCGCTGGCCATCTGAGTACGGGATCCCCAGGGACTAGGTTGTGACACCCTCTGGTTTTTCACACCAGTCACCTGAAATGCTTCACGCAAACTGCTAGCTGCAAAGTACAAAGAAATTCATAAAAAGTCCACTGCATGCAGATTCATATAAACCGCCCTTGTATGTTCCTCGGTGTGCATGTCTAATAAATATTATTTCTCCTTTACCGTGGGTTTTCAGGGCAGGCTCCTTCGCATTTGCATTAAAAACCTCCCCGTCTCTCCGTTTCTATGTACTTCGTAGCACCCCCATGTGTGAAGCGCGTTCATATTTCATTTGGCAGTTTCAGCATTTTATCTTTCTGCGCGTCCGCAAAACTGAAATGTATCAACTTTAAACAAAAAGTAACAGTAAAGTAACATTGCATCCATAATAAAACTACACTGGATTCTTATGAAATTACAACATCGTGCTCAGTTCGCCGCACCCCTGCCCACAAATATGGCGCTCGCAACATAAACCTCTCTTGATCGTGGGGACCTTTCCCCGACTACCCCAACACTAGCAACCGGAATGGACACGGCACAAGCCCAGAATCAGAGAGGGGGTACAGCGGGGAGGTGGCTGCACCGAACCCCGCCCCCTAGCAACCAGCACACAATGTGGAGGTACAATCTTGCCACAATCACTATGGCACTTCACCAATACCTGGACCCCCAGACCCGATGGCTGGGGGCCACAGCCAATGCCGTCCCCTCGATGGTTTTGCCTGCCCAGCAGGGGGCGGAAGAAGGGCATTTGGAGTCATGGCGCCTGGCTCAAATGAGAGCTCCTGCCCCGCAGAGACTTAAGGAGCCACACTCGGAATACGATCAAGCCTCGCCGTCCCGCCTCAGAGTTAAGTACTGAGACAAGTAAGAGGGATGTGGAGGTAATGCAAGCTATGTATGCCAGATGCTATCTTGGTACGGTTCAGATGAAAAACCTGTACTTTAAACATTCATGATATAGCAGCAAATCAAGATCTTTGAGTCAGCGTTTCCTTACCAGTGCCTGAATCCCAGAGAGAAATGCAGGGACTAGATCTACATGCCACACTGCCCCATCTCCAATTTGCCATCTCAGTTGGCTTTGGGATATAAAAGCACTAACGGGGCTGGCATGTTCTTGCCAAAGGGCTGCAATACATGTGGTCCCACCAAGTGAAGCTAAGTCGAACTATGAGAGCAGCACAATCGATCATGTCCTTCAAACCATTAGCATCGATAGATCTAGATACATTGCTGTTCCATCCTGCTGAGGTGTTCACCTCTCATTCCTTTGCACCCATTTCAGTACTAGCCAGTGTAGGTATGTGACCCAATGTCCCTATGTCACAAAACATTGTACCAGGGGGCACTCACTGGTTCAAACTTACCATTAGGGAAGTTTTCCAATTTGGGTGTGGTCATCACGATACACAGGAGCCCACAAGTACAAAGTACTCCACAGATGACATTTCTGCTGAAAGTGTGTGTGGATTTTCTATTTGATCTCCCCTATATTGGAATCAGTCTGTGTTGATTGTTTAGCTGCAAAATGCACATTGTGCACATCCCCGTACAGTAACTGGGCGCAGTAGTTCAAGTGCACGAAAAAAAGCAAGCAACAAAATATATCCACAATGAGTTTTAATTACATTTCATTTTGCACTTAAACCTTTACAACAACAAAAAACACAAATAAAATGCATAAGCATCTGAAATTTGAGTGAAATCAAGTATGCATTAAACAAATCGTTATCCAGCTATTGACATGACTACATCGCAAAAAAAAAAACAAACTATATTATACATTAAAACCAGTATTCCATTTTAAGATGATATTTTAGGATTAGCTGCCATATATGGTACAATTTTATAGTTTACCCCGGAGAAGATTTGAGACCAAAATGTATCACTCTTGATAAATCTGAAATCTGATACAAAAACTTAATATCCTTTCACATAATAAATTTCCAATTTAAAGCAGCATAATGTAAATAAATGTCAAGCGGCCTCAATTAGATCCTGACAAATACGGCAGAGTCCGAGAGCATATGGAATATTTAGCAATGCTCCTCTAGGATCATAAATTGACAATTGTTCAAAGCATAGTCTCGTGATAAACCATCGTACTTTCTGACTTTGCATATATAGTTAAACAGGTTCTAATAGTAAAACCCTGTATTGCATATGTAAAAAAAAGTGGACTTGTTTGAGAGATGTTTAATATCTCTTATCCTGTCCCATTCCTCAGTCTTACCTTTGATTGCTTTAATGTCCAGACCGGTATTAATAGGCACATTTGGATTGGAATAAAACCTATGTCCTGATGGAATTTTTTATATCTTCTAAACACTATCACAACAGGTTCTTTATTTTGTAGAAGTAAGTCACACTCAAAAGTATGGCGATTCTTCCTCATCGCTCTGCTCAAGCATTTGAATATAATGCATGCTACGCCATAGTTTCAGGCGAGTCGGCATAGTAATAATCCCTAATTCTGTACTCATTGCCTCCGGGAGCAGCAGGTGAAATTCCCAGTGCGTTACACCAGAGTTTACCCTCCATCATCTTTACCCAGAGAGGTTCTTTATTGAGTAGTATCTCGAGGTCATACAAGGCACTCCGTACTATGCTTGCACAATATATCTTGATAAGGCCCCCAAGGAGGTAACCGCCCCCAATAGTAATAAATGAACATATAGCATTAACCTTGTAAATTACTTTTATTTTTACTGTGTCAGCCAATAGTAGGATCAAATCAATCAAATGATGGGATACTCAAATATAACTTAACTGCATTAATGTGGGTTCCTTCCATTTGCCATTTGAAGTTATTGAATATACCCCCCCATTATTAATCATCATAATTTTTTCAAGTTAAGCGACAGCTCGTTTTTTTTGTTTGTTCTAGAGTATTCAACTGAGATGAACCACCTTCAATGAAGTCCAACTGGAGTCCCATCAATGATGACCGTCATCAGCGTATGATAGCCAACCAATATTCTGTTGAGCTATTTTAGGGGGGGGGATCTTTTTTTACTTTAAGAAAGGCTGCCTCGAGATCGGCTGTACAACCCTGTTTTTAGGCCAAAATGTGTATTTATTAATCACTCAGTTGGCTATCCATATCAATTCTTACTTGAAAGGCAGTTTGAGAACGCAGACCTGATAAAATCCAATGTGGTTTTATCCAAACCCCCACTGATCTCATTTTTCCCCACAGTTTAGATGTATTGACATTATCGAAAGCCTTGGTGTAGTCCACAAAGCATAAATCTAAGTATTATTTTTTAAAAGATGCTCAACAAATTAAGAGATACCATAAATTAGTGGTAGTGTTGGTTCCTTTGTGAAATCCTCCTGTTGTCTTTTTAAAATCTTTTTTTTTTGTTTAAATCCAATTTTCTTACATACTAGAAGATGTTGGTAATGGAATCAATCATAGCCAATAATCTATAATTCTCAGGGTTTGATCTAGGGAACATTTTATGTATTGGAACTAGTATGGATCTCTTCCAGCTTTCGGGACTACACCAGTTAAAAATTACTGGTCTAAAATGTTTTTCGATAAGGATTTACCCTACATGTGGGTCACGCTTAAAAACAATATGCGCACGATGATGCCTTTAACTTATTAATAACCTCTATATCTTCGACACTAATAATAAACCCATCAGCATTGTACTTGATTTTAAGAATAGCATAATTAAACTGTTTTTCATCTGTCATATATAGTTCCTGCTCATAAGTTACCCAACAAGCAGCAGAAATATGGTTCATTTTGTTTTTTCCATTCATGGGAATTGTGTGTTGCTTACTTACAGGAGTCAGAATGATTGCGTTATTCATAATTTGCAACTGGACAGTGGCCATGGAGCTTTTAATCATTAGAATAAAATGTCTGTAACCGGTGCAAAACATCAATGATTCTCGCTTTTATGTATCGGAAAATTCAGATTTCTTTAGTATACGGATGTTCATTCTTAGTTGTTTTTTCCTATGTACAATTGCCATCTTTTTTTTTGTGATGTAAACCTAACATGGTTTTTTACACAAATACAAAAAGATACATTTTTCAATTTTACATCTCGATTTAAAACTGAAATAAAAAGAAACTTGTTTCCCAAATTGCCATATCATGAATCCTAAATGCAACAAAATTACTCTTTGCTAGCGATCTCATTGATTCAAGTACATTTGCCATTCTTTCATAGTAGATTTGAAAATCAAGGTTTTGCACGTCATGAATATCTGCAAAAATCTCCAATGCATCACTATGTATCAGTATGTATCTTGTTTATATTACGCTGGGACCATATTATTCTGTTGGCAGCTTTGTTAACCACACATGTTACGGTCATTAATTCCTCTTTTTTTTTAACGGACCAATTAAAACATATCTTTAATGCAGCATGGTCACTTGGAGCGTTAAGTCGGAAAACTATGAGGTTATTTAACATACTGTTCTGGACAAAAATGTAATCAATCCACGATCTGCAGACCCCATTGGACCATGTGTACGGGGAGTGCGCACCTATCTTATTGTCTAGATACAGTTGTTTAAGAGCAAAATTATCAATAAAAAAAGACCCATGGAGTCGAAGATGGACGCCGTATAAAGACCATTGAGGCTCCCGAGCTCCCGGACCCGCTCTTACCCTGAACGGGCCAAGGCACGTCTGATGCCGATCTTTGCCTTCCCCGGCACGATTTCTCGCCGTCGACACCCTCCGATACCGGCGTATGGGGACTTCACGGAAGCTCTCCACCACACCAGCCCCCGGGAGGAGATCCAAGCCGCACCGACACTTTGGCGGGCCAGCAGCAGCCAAGGCCGGGCCAAGGCAACGGCAGAGCAAAACCCCGGTGTGGCCCAGCGGGGGAGCCCCCCGCCGGAGACCGCATCAGAAGGGCCCTGAGGGAGTGGCGATACGCGGCACAGCGCGACACCGGGCACCCCCAACAGACGTGGATGTACTGCTCCTGGAAGGGGGGCGGGGGGAGTTTTGTCTTGGGTCTTTTTTTTTTTTTACTTTGTCCTTCTATTTTGATAGGTTATTGTTTAAAGGTAAAATGTTAATAAAAATCAAGTTGAAAAAATAAATAAAAAAGACCCATGGATTAGGTCAATATCTTCCAAATCAAAGTCCAAGAATTCAATTTCATGGCAATTTCTGTTTAACACAACCATTATCCTTGTTCTTATTAGGTTTGGCGGGATATCGCTGAAAGTTAAAATCACCTCCAATGACATAAGCGCAGTGTGGTTGTTATCCAGTCAATAAAAATACATTTGACATAAGGGATAATCTTTAAAGTTTCTACTGCACCTGGGGGGTGTGGGGGGGTCATATACATGAATGACCATCATGTGGGTTCCTAGGTCTGTGGTTATTACACCTGTCAGATGATTCGGTTTAGCGATATCCGGCCTTCACTCTTTAAGCTGTTAAACGAATCTTCACGGGAACGTGAGTTACCTCTGTTTCTTGTAGACCGTGGAGTTGAGGTTGCCAGTATGTCGATGTATGATGGCCGATGAATGGGTAACGCGAGAAATTAGTCCAATCCCCTCCTGGTGAGTAAACACAGGACGGCACTGAACCAACTCCCAACGCCACGGGTGGCACTTCTCAGAATTTGCGTGACGTCGGGACAGTGTTTCCACTGGCTGAGAAGGCTTGATGAAATCACCGATGATAACAGGATGGAACTCAGGAACTCCCAGCAAGTAGCAAGGCACAGGTACCGGCAGGACACAAGGCAGGCAAAGGGAGGCAGGGCCGACAGGAGTTACCCCACTATAACTAGGAACCCGGAGAAAACCTACTCTACCATAAACCAGGGACGGACAAGGTATCAGAATGAAGGAGCAGAAGGAGTAGGAGGACCAGGAAGCAAGACCAGAATAAGGCAATGAGGCAGGATAGGGCAGAAAAGGATAGAACAGGAAACTGGGGAACTGGACAACAAGTACCAGGACTCCAGCAGCGCATACACAGTAACAACCGCGTTGAGACGCGTCGTCCCTGTGTATGCGGTGCCCTTTATGGCTCAGGGTGAAAGCGAGGCTTGGAACGCATGTTCCGACACTGCGCATGCGCGGGACGACGAAACACTGACGATCCGCGCATGCGCAGATCCTCGCAAGATGGCGGCGTCCACGGCGCCCATCTGAACCGCGGGTCGGCGTGAGGAGAGACGCCACCGCGGGTAAAGTCTCCATGAAGGAGGAGACCGCTGCGGCCGTGGACCAGGGACCCCAGGACAAGTAAGTGGCGCCCGCTAGCGAGCGCGCGGTGTGACATAAGCGAGTGAGTATTCTTAACTCCCATACTGAGGCTTCAGGCAGATCGACCATCCTATGTACACGTGCCTTTCTCTGGATGGTGTTAAGCCCATCGAGGCTAAACTCAGCGGGAGGCCAGGTTTCCTGAATAATAACTATTTCGGAATCAGACAATAAAGACTGTCCATACAGGTTTTTTGTAAAGGACTACAATCTCTAGTGTTCCATGACAATAAAGATAATTGCCCCAGTGTAATCTTGCTTGGTCAAACCATATGTCTGATTTTAATTGTTTCTTTAAACCTGTTTTTCTGGGCCAGTGCAGTGGTCTACCCCAAGACCAACGCTAATTTGGCAATAATACTTAGAATTCTTGCAGGAAAAATTGCTTAACCAGTTTCATTCACACATTTAATTGTAAAACCCAAATTCAATAATTCCTCACATTTGGACATTATCAATTCAGAAAAGACAGGCAATCTAAATTGCCCAATTGGTCTCATGAGATGAGCCTGGGATTTACACCCGAGCCGAATCCTTACTGGATGTAAGGGGCAAGTTGCAATATAACGTGAAAAATGTCCAGTTTGTTGGCGATTTAAAAATGCACTATAGGCTGTAGCAAATTGTTCAGTAACTTGTTTTCGTTTACACTGTATGTTTCAGACTCAGCTCATATAGTTTTTATGTTCTAATTTAATGAAGTCGGGTCATATGGTATGGGTTGGACTTGGATGGCAGACAAGCCGTAATTTTAGTCTGCAGTAAACTACATGCTAATACTACCGCCCATGGAATTGTAGCTGCAGTAGAAGAAAGCAGAGAATAAACTGCTCTAAGAACTTAACAAAGCAAAATCACCACTTTTTTTTTTAACCATTAGCATCTAAAGAAGCAGAAATAAATCCAGCAATAGAAGTTGAAGAATCTAACCCACTCACCACGACAGAAATAACAATGTCTGACAAATATTTCATTGTTAAACTTAGTTCTCCGCTTACAAAGTGACTATTGGCGGGTCCACAAACATAAATATAGTGGATAAATTCAGCGAGGCGCTGAATTACTGCAATATAGTTGGCAATATAAATGGCATGACCGCTAGCAATACTGCTAATTTATTCAAGTCTCCTGACTTAGTACAGATTTCTGAAAGTTAATATGCCTCTTCTCCGCAAAATGAAGTGTAAACCTGAATTTCATGTGGGTTTGTTGTGTAAATGGGCCCTGGGTTCGTGTTTTGTTTAAAAAGGGGATCTCACGCTTTCCGTAGTGTGTTGCAGGCGAGATGTCCCAGGGGACTTGGTATGGTCCATTAAGAGGGGAAGCGAGCGTGTGGCTGAGGCGTTGGGGCCATCCTTCTAGCCCTGAAGGATGGCCCCAACAGATCCGCGCCTTGTGGACCGGGCGGATGTTGATATATGGTGCCCCGGTGTGGAGAGGAGCAAAGAAGCTCCTGGGGAACCAGGGAGGGCAGCAAGGCTCTCTGTGCAGTGGCCTTGTTCGCTCAATTTAAACATGGTAGTGACTGAACTGGCAGCCGGATACCAGGGTGGGCCGTTCTCGCAAGAGTTGAAACGGAAGTGAGAAGGGCTCACCGGATTTGAATGGGACTATGTAACACGGGATTGGCAGAGCCACTCTGGAAAGGCTGTTTTTGGGCCAGGCATACTTGTGGCCTGAGCAGAGCTAGGACCGCCCATTAGGATGACTAAGAAAGCGACCATGTGTTTTCCAATAAAATGTCATATGTTTTTCCAAATCAGAAAAGGTCTCCATCTCATGTCTGGACAATGTATATGATGTATTTCTGGGTAGAGGGCCTTGGTATGGGTTAGCCGCGCTATGTGCCCTGTGGTTTCCCCCCCTCAAGTGGAGCACAGGTCTACCTACTATTGCCAACAGTGCTTCTTCAGTAAAAATGCTAGTTCTTTGTGATCAGGGGTACTGCCTTTGAGCATTTTGAGACTGGAGTGGCAAACAAGCAATGAGAAGTGCTGGCAGCTTCCATTATGCCCCAGTTAATGTGCTTTCTAACTGCTTATGAGGAGCAGATCAGATCACATGCCCAATTGCTGAGCACTCAAGGAATCTATTGATTGTCCGGTTTGGCCGATTCCGCTAACTCCCGTTCCTCCCCACTCTCCTCACCTGATTCAAAGTCCTCCGGTTGCAGTTGCCTGTGAGAGAGATAGTCCTCCTCCTTTTTGTGTTGAAAGTATCTGTCTCGAGAGCAAGCCACAGTGAGTGCTAAAGTATAGCAAGCCTGGGACCCCCTTCCCGAGGCGAGACAGTACGAAGGGAAAAAGCCTGTTCAGGCAGAAAAAACCCTCCGAGGAGTGCAGCGGTTTGAGAGGATCTGGAGCAAGCAGATGTAGTTCTTGAGGCAGTAAGCTGGTTGGAGCGAAGCAAAGAAGGTTCCGGAGAGAAAGTTAGCCACCGGAAAGGGTACCAGCAGGGAAAAACAACTCCGGAACAACAGGAACCAGGGCGGCTGAATGACAGCGCAGCCAAAAGGTAAGGCAGAGGAGGCGGGCGTGGAGAACAGCGCACCGTAGAGCTGAGGGAAGGAAGGGAGAGAGAGATAGTCCGGAGAGGGCGGACCGAAAGTACAGAAAGTGACCGAGGAGGTCAAGGCTGGAAAACTAGCGTGTAAACCCAAAGCAGCGAGCTGGCGCAGTGAAGGGGGTTGCAACGCCGCGATCGCTGGGCGAGGAGGAAAGAAATACTACCAGCGACGCCATGTTGGAAAACCACTAGACCGTAGGGTGAGTAACAGAGAAATCACGTAGTGGAACCTCCGCACGCCCTTCCAGCGCGTAATCGCCAACGCGGATACAAACGCCAAACAGGACGGCGAATGACATTGATATAATAGTCCAAAACTAAACAAATAACCTCCAGACTCCTACAAGGTAACAAAATTAACATCGACTACCAAAATATTGAGAAAAATTCCAACTCAGCCAAATGACTTCTTGAGATAATACGTGAACAAGTTGGAGAGATTGGACGTGCAGAGCCCGCAGGACTCGCCCAAAGGAAATGAGGAGTTCAGTGCATGGGTGCCGAGTACACAGGTGCTCCGGGGCAGGGCACCCGCCAGGAGAATGAGTTTGGGGCTGAGCCCCCCTGGGCCTGGATGGAGAGAAGACACGTCTCTCTCTCTGCAGGCCCGGTCCGTCGCACTGGGAGTGTCTACTGTTATGCCCAGCCCCACTAGGCCAGCAAGAACATGTCACATTTCTCACATCGGAGAGCGGTGTATTTCCGAGGTGACAAAACAGGCATTGAAGTGAAGGGATAGGACAAAAGCATGCCGTGGGGGATATCAGTAGTCCCCACATACCCCTATGTTGCAGCTAAAGGCTTAACTGCTGACTCAGCTTTTACATGGCCCATGCTGTCAATTATCAGCATTAACTTTAAAAAAGTGTATTTGTGTGCATGCAGGTATTGTATGTATACATGCATGTATGAATGTAAGCGTGCGTGCGTGCATGCATGGGAGGAAGTGTGTAAGTGCTTGTATGTTAGGTGGTGTCTGCAAGTGCACAGCTATGAATGAATGCAGTGTGAATGGTGTACATAGGTGTGACTGTGCGTGTTAATGAGCGCACAGTCTAAATGTTGCGGGTGCTCGTGTGATTGACAGATCAGCTGTGTGGGTGCATGTGCCCATATCTGAGTGTATGCAAACTACGGCCTGGGGAAGGGCATTGGAGCAGGAACATTTTTGACAAGAGCATGGCATGTTCTACTGCCGTTTTTGGGCAAAGGAAAGCCAACTTGAGTGTTTTTATGTGGTGGTGGGAAATACATTAGTGGGGCTGGCCTGGCTGGGTCTTACTGTGGCATGGAATGTTGTACTTGCATTAAGATCAAAGGCAACATGATGAGTGCTCTTACATGGGAAGGGCACATTTCCTTATTTTGACTTGGGTGTTTATTTTACTGGTTTTAAGGTCAAAGGCAACATAAATATTCTTATATCTGGGGAGTATAACATGAGTGCAACATAAGTGTTCATATGTGGGAGGATTTGTGTGATGATATGCTATTTATATAGCGCTTTCGCCAAAGCGCTGTACAGAGAACATATTTACATAAAATGTATCACCCAGCCGATGTTTGCACTAATTTAATGAGCTTCATTTATTGACAGCACACAAACCCGCAAGTATCACGGCACTGGTACAACTTGATGAGCAGAGAAAACAGTACAGAACAGAGTAAGAGAGATGTAACAAGGTGCAAAAGCAACATACCAGTACAAGGTCCATAGAGGAGGATAGAGATCAGGGAAGTAACTTTGAATAATGAAAGGCTAAATTGGCCCTGCCCGGATTTGAACCTGTGAATCACACTCAGAATACAACAGCATGCGCTGAGCTATCTCACCTGCTAGCCAGCAAGATCATGTTTTCATACTATGGCATTGCAGTTCCTTACAAAGACAAAGGCAACATAAGTAGTCTTACATTGGGGCATTTGTGCAGCATTCAAGGCTATGTTTATTCTACTGTGGAATGACATTGTTTACTGCCGTCAGGGAGCAAATACACCCTTCTTGTATGGGGAGTGGGGGATTTGTGAAGTCAGCAAGGATATCTTTTCTTACTGTGGCACAGCTTTGTTTTACTGGCATTAAGGCAAAGGCAACAGGAGTATGCTCTTACATGGGGATACTGACATGTATTGGGAGAGCTAGCATAAGCATGCTTTGTTATTGTTACTGGCATTATGGAAGAAGCACACGCGAGTATTTTCCTATGTGGGAAATAGTGACATATATAGGTGCACCAGAATAGACGTGTGAGCACAATCGATATGAACATGTTTTTTAACACTTGCAGAGTACTGGCATATAGTGGGCAAAGGCATTATGAAAATGTGTTTGAAAATGCTGCTGTGCATTCTTTATTTCTTACCCAGCAAAACCAATTGCAAACCGTGGGGCTTTTTACATACTGTATCACAGAAAGTGCACTGAAAAATGCACTATTTTAACCTATTATGTAAAAACTTATGTGGACAACCCCCCCTTGATTCTTTTGTCCTCCCTCAGTACTCCCACTACTCTGTCACTCCTGTGCATTTGGCTGGGGGCAGAATAAGTGCCCTTCCTTCTGCGGGCTCTTCTTAGTGTGGGTCCTACTATATGAGCTCCAAGCCCCACTTGTTACAGAATGATGGCTATGCCTCTGGTGAGTTGGGGTGAAAGATGGATGTAATGGGCCAAAGGAAAGCGTAATATTTACTCGGCCTCCTGGGCTTGGGGAGTAGGGTTAAGGGGGTAATGAGTAGGGCAATAGGGAGCAGGGGCAGTGATGGCTTACTGGAATGCAACTGGGAGGGTTAAATCTCCTTACTTGACTATAGTATATGCAGTACACGCTAGCCAATGTTTGACGGTTTGTTATGTACGCCTTACGTCCCGCAAGCGCAGTGATGTAAGGTGTGTCTGAATTAAGTGCCAGCTCTGCCGCAAGGCAGACAGTTCCAGGCACAGGCTACACGAAGCGTGATGTGTCTTGATTTAGCTCTCCAGCCCGGTCCGTATGCAGGCCCAGTCTCTCTCTCCCTCAGCCAGCTGTACAGGCAGGGAGGGACTCAACACTGGAGACGAGGGACAGATGACTCATAGCAGCTTCGTAAGCCACAACGCGCCCCGCAAGCCCACGGCAAGGGCACATTTTTGGAGACACAGTGGGGGACGCATCCCCCACCCAAAAAAAAATTGCCCCCCCCCCCTTTTCTCCTATAAAGCTCTACCATCCACAGAGCACACGCAGAGACAGGGGAGGCAACTGTAATATTTATGGCTGGCCTGTTCATCAAATCATCAAGCTAGATGATACAAGAAGCACCACTACATCACCTGTATCAATGTAGCGGAACCAGCTAGCTCATCACTGCCCCATCAACGAAAGAGATGATAAAGGTGATGAGACCCATCATTCCGATACACCGACCGTAGTAATGCCAGCACCGATACATCATGGTAACTGGCCTTTCCATACCTAGGCCTGGCACACCAAGGATTGCAGCGTCGCCGACACCCACGGCACCGTCCACTCGACCTCATGGTGCAACCACAGCTGTGCTGGGACCTTTCGAGCCCTACACCAACCCATCGTCAGTGGGACCCCGCTGGATGCTGTGGATCCAGAAGTTTGAGATGGCGACATCACAACACCCAGGAAGATGAAGTCGCACCTTCTGCTCAACGAGAGTGACGTCGTCCTACGCATCTTCAACACACTGGTCATCTGCGATGGTGCAGACATCTACCAACTGGCCAAAAACGCTCTCAGAACCCGGACTACGAAGCCTTCATCTTTTGCACTACGATTCAGATGGAGGATGAAACACTCAACGCCTACCACACAAGACTGCGGAAAGAAGGAGGTAAGGTGCTAGATCATCAACGGTGTGCACTCCGTAAAACTGCGCAGAATGGTGTTGGGGCATTCCCTAGCCAGAATCCTCTAATATGAGTGTCAAAGAGATGTCGCACGCGAAGGCAGCACACATGAACATCACATTACAGAAGCTTCAACTGGTGCCGACAGCGGCTGGTGCCGACAGCGGCAATAGCTCAAATCGCCAACCACCGAGGGAGGAATACAACGAGACAATCAATTCACCACAGTGGCAATCGAGTATCCCGGGACCCACCGAGTGTGGAAGGTGCGGAGGGGCACGTCACAGAAGAAACTGCCCAGCACAAGGAACCACGTGTGGGGCATGTGGCCGAAAGGACCACTACACGCATGTCTGCAAATCATCAGGGCAGCCACAATGCCCACAATCCCAACAAGACAAAGGCCTCCCCAAGAAGAAGCAGCAAGCCAACACCCACTGCGTAGAGACCGCCAACTCGTCAACTGACGAATCCGGTGATGACGATCCAGCAACGGATGTGGGAAGTGGACGAGCGAGAAGAAGAAGGATGGTCTACTTGGTCTCGGCACTGGAAGATAGAGGCGGGGTGTTGACGAAGAGACAGAAGACGCAAAAGCCTATTGTCCATACAGGGCCAGGAAACGCAAATGACAATCAACACTGGAGCATCAGTAAACGAACAATGTACTAGACACGCATCCCCATCCTGGCCTCAAGCCAACACACTATTATTTGCCTACGGGTGCAAGACCCCACTACCAGTAGGACGGTTCAGAACGACATTAAGCAGGGGTGACCGAGCCCTCCAGTCAAAGATATACGTAGTTGATGCAGGAATTGAACGCCAACTCAGTGGAGATGCAGCAGAAAACCTAGGATTAATCTGTTTCATTTGTAATGTCATGGACTCAATAGACATCTCTAGCCTCCTGGGGAAGTACCTGGGCATCATCAAGGGCATTGGACGCTTAAAAGGAAAACTAATAAAACTCCACATCAACCAGACAGTACAACCCCAGGCGGTACGCCACAGGAGGACCCCATTCCATATGAGGGACCTGGTCAGAAAGGAACTGCAAGAACTCGAAAAGGCTGGAATCATTAAAGAAGTTACAGGGCCGACGCCTTGGGTGTCACCCATGGTGGCGACAAACAAGCCAAAGCAGCCAGGGAAAGTAAGAATCTGCATTGACATGCACCTACCAAATACGGCAATCAAAAGAGAACGGCACATCAACCCCACGCTGGATGAAATCATTACAGACCTTAAATGCTGGGTACCACCAGTTGAAACTACATCGCGACTCAAGACACATAACTACCTTCACAATGCACCTGGGCCGACGCCGATACAAGAGACTGAGTTTTGGCATCTCCTCCGCGGGCAGAGGTTGTGCAGCAGGCCATTCAGGGCATCCCAGGAGTGCTAAATGTCAGTGATGACATTCTCATCCACGCCAGGCAAGAACACATGCGTCGCCTCGAGATGGTGCTCAGCAGGTTTGACCACCCACCGGGAAAAGTTGAGATTTCCTGAAAGAGGAAATAACATTTTTCGGGTATGTTTTCAACAGCGTGGGAGTGTCTGCGGACACACAAAAAGTTGCGGACGCCCCGACAACACCCACAGAGACACGCAGCTTCTTGGGAATGGCAGCATGTTGCAGGAGGTTCATCCCCAAACTGGCAACGATGTCCGAACCACTCAGGGAACTCACCAGATCGAACACCAAAAGGGACTGGACCCCCGACTGAATTGTATTCCCTTTTCCGTTTTTTACATAAAAAGTGATGTGGTATTGTGGTACGTTTTAGTTTAAGCCATGCTGAGAAAGGGTGTATGGTTGCTACGGCAAAGTGTAAGACACGCGCTGTAACGGCGGGCTTCTTCCATGAGCAGGCGGCCTCCTTGCGGCCCGGAGCTGCTGTCATGAGACTGTTTAAGAGCTCCGGCGCTGTGCTGTGACTCCCAAGGGGGGGGGGCTGCTGGTCCCCTGAGGGCCACTCTGCCGGGGCCCGAGCACTCTCACCCCCCTCTGCCGGGGCCAGAGCACTCTCGCCCCCTGGGTTCTGTGATGCTGGTCCCCTGATGGCCACTCTTCCGGGGCCCGAGCACTCTCGCCCCCTGGGTTCTGTGATGCTGGTCCCCTGAGGGCCACTCTTCCGGGGCCCGAGCACTCTCATCCCCTGGGTTCTGTGATGCTGGTCCCCTGAGGGCCACTCTTCCGGGGCCCGAGCACTCTCATCCCCTGGGTTGTGTGATGCTGGTCCCCTGAGGGCCACTCTGCCGGGGCCAGAGCACTCTCGCCCCCTGGGTTCTGTGATGCTGGTCCCCTGAGGGCCACTCTTCCGGGGCCCGAGCACTCTCGCCCCCTGGGTTCTGTGATGCTGGTCCCCTGAGGGACCCTCTTCCGGGGCCCGAGCACTCTCGCCCCCTGGGTTCTGTGATGCGGGTCCCCTGAGGGCCACTCTGCCGGGGCCCGAGCACTCTCGCCCCCTGGGTTCTGTGATGCGGGTCCCCTGAGGGCCACTCTGCCGGGGCCCGAGCACTCTCACCCCCTGGGTTCTGTGATGCTGGTCCCCTGAGGGCCACTCTAACGGGGCTGGGTTCTGTGATGCTGGTCCCCTGAGGGCCACTCTGCCGGGGCCAGAGCACTCTCGCCCCCTGGGTTCTGTGATGCTGGTCCCCTGAGGGCCACTCTTCCGGGGCCCGAGCACTCTCATCCCCTGGGTTCTGTGATGCTGGTCCCCTGAGGGCCACTCTTCCGGGGCCCGAGCACTCTCATCCCCTGGGTTGTGTGATGCTGGTCCCCTGAGGGCCACTCTTCCGGGGCCCGAGCACTCTCGCCCCCTGGGTTCTGTGATGCTGGTCCCCTGAGGGCCACTCTTCCGGGGCCCGAGCACTCTCGCCCCCTGGGTTCTGTGATGCTGGTCCCCTGAGGGCCACTCTTCCGGGGCCCGAGCACTCTCGCCCCCTGGGTTCTGTGATGCTGGTCCCCTGAGGGCCACTCTTCCGGGGCCCGAGCACTCTCACCCCCTGGGTTCTGTGATGTTGGTCCTCTGAGGGCCACTCTTCCGGGGCCCGAGCACTCTCACCCCCTGGGTTCTGTGATGTTGGTCCTCTGAGGGCCACTCTTCCGGGGCCCGAGCACTCTCACCCCCTGGGTTCTGCGATGTTGGTCCTCTGAGGGCCACTCTGCCGGGGCCCGAGCACTCTCACCCCCTGGGTTCTGCGATGCTGGTCCCCTGAGGGCCACTCTTCCGGGGCCCGAGCACTCTCACCCCCTGGGTTCTGTGATGTTGGTCCTCTGAGGGCCACTCTTCCGGGGCCCGAGCACTCTCACCCCCTGGGTTCTGTGATGTTGGTCCTCTGAGGGCCACTCTTCCGTGGCCCGAGCACTCTCACCCCCTGGGTTCTGCGATGTTGGTCCTCTGAGGGCCACTCTGCCGGGGCCCGAGCACTCTCACCCCCTGGGTTCTGCGATGCTGGTCCCCTGAGGGCCACTCTTCCGGGGCCCGAGCACTCTCACCCCCTGGGTTCTGTGATGTTGGTCCCCTGAGGGCCACTCTTCCGGGGCCCGAGCACTCTCACCCCCTGGGTTCTGCGATGTTGGTCCCCTGAGGGCCACTCTTCCGGGGCCCGAGCACTCTCGCCCCCTGGGTTCTGCGATGCTGGTCCCCTGAGGGCCACTCTTCCGGGGCCCGAGCACTCTCGCCCCCTGGGTTCTGTGATGCTGGTCCCCTGAGGGCCACTCTTCCGGGGCCCGAGCACTCTCACCCCCTGGGTTCTGTGATGTTGGTCCCCTGAGGGCCACTCTTCCGGGGCCCGAGCACTCTCACCCCCTGGGTTCTGCGATGTTGGTCCTCTGAGGGCCACTTATCTGGGCCGCGCGTTCTCCCCAATCCCCATAGATTTTGTACAGCATTACTTACCGCCTCCACCGCTGGGTCACGCCTTCTCCTGACGTCACGCACCCGCGTGCGCTTTTATTGGCAGCGGCCACCGGCACGGCCGACCAATCCGCTACCGCGCGCCGGCCAAGGGGTTGTGTAATAGCAACTCCTGGAGTCACGTGATCGACCTCGGGAGGCGGAACCTGCGTGGGAAAGTGGGCGGGGATACTAGAGTCACTACAAGTGTTGTGGGCGGAGCCGCGAGCAGCATCCGGCCCGGTTTGTCCTTGGAGCCAATGATTCCGCGCGGGCGGATCGTGAGCCCACGCTAGCCACGCCCTCCGGAGCTGCAGCAGCGGCGGCAGCAGCACGCGGCCTAGCCTAGTAACAACAGGAAGGAGCAGGCCGGGCGCGCGGCGAGGTGAGGACATGGAGCAGTGTCATGAATGCGGAGGGGGGCGCGAGGAGAGCGACGCGGGGGTGTAGGAGCTGCGCGCGCGTGCACGCGAGGGACGGGAGAGACCAACCGACCTCGCAAGAGGGAGAGGGAGGGGGGCAAAGATGGGAGCCATGTGTAGGGAGAGTAGGAAGAACCAAAGCAGCCGGGGGAGCTCTGTGGCTCGGCGGGGAGTCACGTTTCTCTTTGCATTGTGGGACTTGTAGTTTTGCCGTGATCCGGTACTACAAGTCCCAGGATGCAACAGAGGAACCGGCACAGGGGGGTTTCTGCCCTCATAACCCGGGCAGTCCTAAATGTGTCGTGGGTTGGTTGCATGTTGGGACTAGAAAGTGTGTGTCCGGCTAACCCCATGTCAGGGCGGCGTGGATTGTTCATCTAGGGGAGTGGCCTAGCGGGCATGCCTCAGCTTTGGTGTGTGCCAGTAGCTGTGCCACAATGCAAACCGGAGGGAAAAAGACAATACAGACTGGGATTATCTCTGCAAGCCTCGATGGAAGGGAGCCTTGTTCATGATATATCCGCCCAGTCAATCCCTGTGCATTATCATTGTGAAGACCAGCTGGAGGTAACGCTATAGATCTATGACTGGTACCTTTTATTTTATTTGTTTTAATATTTGTAATGCGCACCAGACCCGTAGGTATCAGGGTACGCATCAAGCAGATTTTTAGCTTAGGTTACAGTGCTGTGCAGGTACAGATAAATTATGCATTTTACACATATAGGCAGGATACACAACATAATGCAGTGCATACAACCAAACATACCAAAGAGTCCAGTATTTACTCTTGAGCCAGAGGAAGAATTGCATGGTAAAGGTGTGATCAGAAATCATTATCCTTGATCCAGTGGATGAGGTTAGACCTGAAGCGAGGATAGGGAAGGTCTTCCCTTACGAGAGAACCAACTCTGGCTGAGGGTTGTTCCAAAATATCTTCGCAAATGTCCTAATCTAAAACAAGGACCTCCTTCTATGAGGTTTAGTGTTAAATTGCTTCCCACACAAGATGTTTAAGAAATGGTAAACCCCTCTGTTTTTACAAAGAACCAGTTTTGGACTTCCAGTCCCAGAATGCATTGTTGTGTTTTCTGCTCCCGCTTCACAACTCCCCTAAATGGCTTTGGGAGCTGCAGGAGTTTCAGTGGGGATGGGTATTGAGGTCTAGATGTCTTGGCCCCTCTGTTAGTCAAAGCTGACCAACGGGTTTGGGTGGGTCCTCTACAATCATAGTTTTCCTCAATATACGCCACCCATGTCTTTCCACCCTCCTGACATGAATCAGTTTATTATACCCATCGTTAAAAAGGCCTAGTGCACTCCTCAATGCTGCCAGCAAAATCTTTTCTTCTCTTCTTGTACGAGACTTGAATCACCTGCTAGGCATCTGGGGGTGCTAAAGCGTTGCCAGGTCGGGTTCAGAGCAGGCATGTGAACTGTTCTTAGCACTACTATCGTGGAACACCTGCTGGAATCTGTGCAAAGGGGGCCTTGGATTCCATCTACATGGCCTCCTTCGCTTTTGACAGAGTAATTTAGAGCTCTCTTTTGGAATAAGCTGCTCGAAGATATATTCCTCTAAAACTAGTGCAATTATTGGCTGGTCTTCATAGGTTTACGTCTGTTCGGCTTAGGTTGACAAAGCAGGGCTCGGGTGGGTTCAAGACAAGGCTGTGTCCTGGCATCCAGCCTCTTTAACGTCTACATTAGTGATTTAGAAAATCTCTGATCAGATGCAGTCGCATTCCCAGTCAATCTAGGGAATGTGAACCTAAAAGGCTTAATATTTACAGATTACCTACTCATTTTTTGACAAAAATCATATAGGCCTCCATAGAAAACTAAATCTATTCTACACCTACGCCATCAGGAATAATCTTACGGTTAATGGAGAGAAATCTTAAGATTTATTTTTTACAATAAAGCAAAAGCCAAAAGTAATGACATGGAAGGTGGGGGGGGGACAGATTTTGGAGAGGGTAGCTTCATTTCACTATCTAGACTATGACCTTGTGAATACTCGTTCACTGGCAGCAAGTAAGATTTGCAGTAGAGAAAAATCTAAGCCACTAATCTGCCAGATGAAAAGATTGATGTTTAGCCTTTGGAAATGCTCCCTCCTTCCAGTCATCAGATATTACTTGTCCAAAGTGGTGCCATCGATTTTGTATGGGCTAGACTAGACTACCTTAGATCTGAGCCCATTCTTAACTACCATTCAGGGTCTGGTTTGGAAAGAAACGTTGGGTCTGTCCAAGTCTGTTCCTAAAGCATTTGTGGAAGTGCTTTGGTCAAGTGTTTTGGTAGCTGTCTCGCTGTCCGCTCCTACTGGAAATATTGCTGGGACCAGGATTGTCTAATTTACTCACGGAGCGTGAGCCGAGGCTGCTGGGCCTCCCACACTGACATTTGCTGTCAACGGATTGGATGGTACGCGTGTGTCACGCCTGTGCCACTGGCGCACACATTGGCAACCATCATGGACGATATGGTACTCGTTTATCTTCGTTATAACCCCTATACACATTTTGGTCCTTAATTTCCATTTGTACGACACTGGTACGTTCCTATTTAATTCAGCTAACTACATGTACCATAATGCACCTTGCTACAGCTATCAATTCCTTGCCATTCCCATTTGTCAGTATTGGAACCACAATCCCCAGAAGCCCTAGCGATCAGTGCTGCTTCCACCATCTCAGGACCAGAGAGGGAGGAGGCAGATTATCTTCAGGTGTGCTGCTCCAGGTGCTGCCAATTAGCCTGCCTCAGTACAGGGCATCAAGAGTCCTCCCAGCCCCTTTTTGCCTTGTGCTTCGAATTTGTATGCTGTTCCTGTTGTTGCATTTTCCTGCTTTGATCCAGTGCTCTTTCGGGGCTGCTTGCCTTGCAGCCTGCTACACTCTGCTGCCTACAACCCTAGCCTTCTGGGCTCCCTGCCTCACAGCCCTGCTCCTCTGGGCTCCCTGCCTGGCAGCCTGCAACCCTCCGCTGCCTAGAGCCCTGGTCCTCTGGGCTCCCTGCCTTGCAGCCTGTTACACTCCGCTGCCTACAACCCTAGCCTTCTGGGCTCCCTGCCTCACAGCCCTGCTCCTCTGGGCTCCCTTCCTGGCAGCCTGCAACCCTCCGCTGCCTAGAGCCCTGGTCCTCTGGGCTCCCTGCCTTGCAGCCTGTTACACTCCGCTGCCTTCAGCCCAAGCCTTCTGGGCTCCCTGCCTGACAGCCTGCAACCCTCCGCTGCCTAGAGCCCTGGTCCTCTGGGCTCCCTGCCTTGCAGCCTGTTACACTCCGCTGCCGTCAGCCCTAGCCTTCTGGGCTCACAGCCCTGGTCCTCTGGGCTCCCTGCCTTGCAGACTGTTACACTCCGCTGCCTACAGCCCAGGTCCTCTGGGCTCCCTGCCTTGCAGCCTGTTTCTCTCTTCTGCTTTCAGCCTTGACCCTCTGGTCACCCTGTCTCGACGCCCCGTTCCTTTGAGTTTGCTCCTTGCTGCCCTACTCCTCTGGGCTCTCTGTCTGCCGCCTACTACAGCTCTCAGTCCTGCTCCTCTGGACTCTCTGCCTTGCAGCCTACTACAGTCCCCTGCAATCCACTAGTTTTTCGGCACCTTGTGCCATCCGTTGCTGCAGCCCTGCTTCCTTGTTTGCAGCCCCCCTATTTCCTGGCTGCTGCTCCCTTGCTCTCTTCCTTGTTTGCAACCCCTTGTTCTTGATCCCTGTCCTTCTCTTCCTTAAGTCCTCTGTCCTCCCCTTTAGTTTACCCATTTCTATTGTACTGTTTTTTCATTCATTCCCTTCTGCTAGATTTCTCTTACACTTCCTTTTCCCTCGTTATTTCTGTTCTTGTCTCTCGTGTCTTATGTTGATCCTTTGTGCAGAGCTTGACTGTTGGTTTCCGGCAGGCAACCTCTGCCCCTTCCCTTGTCGCGTTTTCAGTGTTAGACACCCACATCTGTTGTTCCCAGCCATGAGCAGACAGAGTGGGCCCCTGTAATAGTAATCTGTGCAGAAGGCTGGAGTTTCCAAAGGTCCGTGGAACACTTTTCCATTTCTGCATACACCCCAAGAGGGAATCCAGTTTGTTTGTATCTTTGTATTTCCTGCCCTTTTCTGTTCACAACAACAGTTGCCTACTTTTCTTTCTTGTCGAGTTTCCTGCTATGTGTGTACTTATCTGTCACCTTACATCATCACAGCCACCCAAACCCTACCTGGGGGCCCTGTGCCACTCTTGACAGAGTGCCATCCTTGACGGCGTGTTTGGACATTGAGGAGGGAATTGCCATTGGCTCCTAGTACTACTATTGGCCACTGTTAGCCATTGAGAACAATTGTATTCATTGTCCCTTTGTTTGTTTTTAGTGCAATCCACGCCCATCTCCCTCGAACTAAACATAAGCACTGCACGTGCGCATTTACGGAAGTGCTTTGGTCAAGTGTTTTGGTAGCTGTCTAGCTATCCAGCGATCCACGAGGCAATGTTTTTTGGCGTATCCATATCTACGTTCATAGTGATACATTTTTATTTTAAGTTGATTCCAATTGTCCACTCTAACTGTGTATCTTATTCTGTCAAATATCACGATGCAATCGAGGCTCCCCTCACTGAAAACTGGGGTGCCTCGAAATTTGCAACCCGGGCGCAATAAATTCCCACAGATCTCCGTCTTACTGATTGCACAGAAGCAACCGGCTTTAACTTTGTGCTCTACGCCGGTTGCTAGCAGAAGTCGTAAATCATAAGTTAGGTTTTAAAGGGCCGCCATTGCCTGACATTCGGCAATTTTACAAAGAGGTTACCAAGGTCCCTATGTCAGATTTCTCGAGGGACCCATCAACTTTCCTTGCTGACCTTTTGCCAGACCCTGTGCATCATCACTGTCTCCCTTTTACCCACATCAAGGAAAAATCCTTGCCTCCTTCTATTAACACAATTATGCCGGCAATGAGTGAAGTAACCTCTCTACTCCTGTTTGTGCTGGTTCTGTGACACGTGTGTCCTTATCTGACAGTATAATGTTGCATATTTTGCCGCCGACAGCCCCGGCCCAGACTGTGGGTGACCCAGCACCTCATGTTCCCACCAATAGTGCCACTATTAACCTGGATTTGAGTGAAGCAGAGTTTTCACAACATTTACTTCCCGAAGGTTCACCTCAGAATTTTTCAGAATCTCCTATTATGTTTTCAGACATTGAACCTAACTGTTCCGCCATTGAAGTCTCGTACCTTGCCCCCACCCCACGATGCTGTGTAGGATCTTCGGCTCTATCTTGTAAACCAGACACAGAAGTGGTGAACAAAAATTGAATCCTATCACGTTATCTGCTATCGGTAGTCCCTCTTATTGAAGGAATCATTCAAAATGGCACAGCCTCCCCTAGTCCTTCTGGCAATCAGCCCCTGTTACCTTGTCTGGCTCTGGGGCAACGCCGTCTGTCCCCTACAAAACTTTTACTGACAAAGCGCAGACAGGTGGTTCCAAAGGTTTCTCAAAGACCATTTGCAAAAAATCAGCAAGCCATAAAGAAGGGCAACTCTTCAAAAACTAAAAGCTGCCTTCGTCATATTCCCCTCCCAAATAAAAATGCTCTCATTGCCTCACTGGCAGTAACAAAAAATATCAGCAAATGGCCTTATTGCGCACTCCGGCAACCCATCAGCTGAGCTCACTAGCCATCCCGCCCTATGCTCCGCTTGATACCCTGGTTGCAGCAGCAGTAGGTCCGAATTCCTCACACTCTGTACCAATGAAGGAGCCATTGATAGGTCCAAAGCCCACAACAGTCAGGGCCATTAGCCCCACAACCGGGTTTCATCAGCAAGAAATTCGCCGGGCGGTTGATGCATACATGTCAGGCCAAGGTATTGTTAATAATACGTTTCTTCCCTCATCTACATTGTCCCAAAGCAAGAACATGTTGGCCCCAGCAGACCAGGGGTTTCATGCTGCGAGCTTTGCTTCGGCTGCTCCTGTTCGGTCTAATACATACAACAACAAGCAAAGTAGTGAAATTCCTCCTGCGCCCCAAGCAATTCCAAGCGTCTTTAAACGATCACCCGTGGCTGAAATTGCCCCTGAACTACTTGAATTATTACAAGTTGCGATGCAAAAAGAGCCTAAATCTTCACCCTCTATGCCATCCGTGCCTACGGTGACTGGAAAGGGTCTTGTTGCTAGTCGATCAGTAAAAAAATGTCCGGCTGGCTTATTGTTAAATTGTAGGCCGTCACCGTGCATCCAATATGTGTTGAACCACAACTCTATTCTGGGCATCTTTGCTGATGTGTCGGAATTAGAAGACATTAGCTCGCAAGATTTAACTTAGTTGGATTTATTTTTGATAAACCGAACTTGCATGCGGTTAGAATTTGGATGCAATCCCGAGTCATCCAGAATGCTATATGGTCTGCAAGAAGGCATTTGTTTGATCTGGGTTTTGAGGTATCTCTAGAAGCAAACACCAATGTTGAAGTCTCACAGCAGCAGCTCTCTTCTATTCCGCCTCACCATGTCACTTATGAAAGCATCACCTATGGTCAAAGAGAGCCCAGAGCTCCAACTGAGAAAAAAGCTCTGCATTAACTAGCTCAGGCTTTGAAGCCAAGTGAATTCACCCTAATAAGCTGGAACTCTAGGAGCCACTCTCACCTGTGGAATAACAATCTCAGTTCTCTAGGCAAATACAGTTTAATCTTGTTACAAGAAACTTGGTTAACATCTGTCCCAATTTGGGATGCGCACAATGTCCTAATAAACGCGGCAGATAAAGGTCTTTGTGGAAGACCTTTTGGTGGGCTACTCACTGCAATTCAAACTAATAGTAATACTAGTATCACACCATGGGCTTCACCCAATGCCTTTATCCAAATGTCGCGGCTGAAATTGGTTGTCACTTCGTATGCCATTATAAATGTATATTGGAACCCGGTGGGGATTACGGATGAATGCTTCCTAAAATCTTTAAGTGATATGATCAATATAATTCTTTTAGACAGTACTGTGCACAAACTTGTGATTGCAGGGGACTTGGCCCTTGATTGTATCTCTAGTAGCAACAAAAACAAATCTAATTCGGACAAAGAAATGGATACATTTTGTGAAGCATTTCAACCTATTCAGGCTTAATGGAGCCTTCAAATCCGATATCCCCCCCCGGGTTCGACGTGGCAGAAGGGTGCATCTGCTTCCATCATGGACTACATGTATGTGAATTTTAGTCTCTTCTCTGATGTCACAGATTTTGAAATTGTAAACTCAAATATGAGTGATCACAATCAATTAACTGCCAAGTGGCTGTTTCGATTTGACCCTAATTTGAAGAGAGATACATTTCATCAATGCCAGCTCACTGTTAATAATGTGGGCAACAAACTCTGATGGACGGGGAAGGCTTTGGATTGTCTCCAAACACGATTTGGATCATGAAGTTAAAAAAACTTGCTCAGACTCTGGTGTTCCCAGGTTCTACATTTTGTACTTGAACCATTAACAAATTAAAAAAAAAATATCTATTACTCTGTTATGATCCAAGGCATCCGTTCATCAGTGCCTGGAGCAATGTCTAAATTCATATATCGATCACCCTCTTTGCACGTTTACGATCCTGAAGTTAGAGATCAAAAGCGTTTATTTAGAGTCCAAAAGAGGGAAGCGATGAAACTGTCTGCTAGCATTCGATATAGTCAGCTTACATACATCAAAACCACATACAGAAACTGGGCTAAATTTAGACGTGTGAAATTATTCCTCACAGATAGCCAATTGTTACTGGCTACCGTTCAAAGTAAAAACATCGCTAATATTTGGTCTCTTCTTAATCAAGCCATTATCGGCCCTCAAGTGGTTATCCAAGCCAATGAAGTTGCAGAATCCATTTGGATTGAGTACTTCTCTGCTTAAAGTACCAGATGGAGGTGTTTCATTAGATACCATCAACTCCACGACTAAGTTTCACCTAAACTTTGACTTGGACGACATTCGCTTCTTTATTAAGAAGGCTAGTCGGTCAGGTGCTTGTGGGCCGGATGGCTTGTCCAATAAAATGCTAAAAGACCACCTGGAAAACTGGGCGCAAATCTTGTTACAAATCTTTACCTTCATTATCAAAACACAAACTCTTCCCCCTTCCTGGACACACTCATTCATTGTCCCCATTTTTAAAAAAGGGGACAGGAAAGAGCCATCTAGCTATAGGCCAATAGCGTTATTAGATGCGCCGGTAAGATCTTCTCCCGCCTAATTTTGAGAGAGTTTCACAAGTGGACTTTGCAAGCCCAACGTAATGATCCCTTTCAAGCGGGCTTTGTGGCTGGAACAGGTACCATCCTTAATATCATTACGGTGAATATGCTTCTCTCTGACCATGCTGCACAAAAAACTGACTTTGTTTTTGGCCTTTGTCGATTTGAAGGTCGCTTTTGGTTCAGTTGATCGATTTCTTTTATATAATAAACTGGTCAAACACAATTGTCCGTCCTCTTTGGTAGCCCTAATAGTATTGCTTCATTCTAATGCCTCTATGCAGGTTAGACTCGCATTGGGGGGGCGACATGACAACGCATAGAGGGTTGAAACAAGGGTGTGTTTTGGCCTCTTCCATATTTAATTTCTTTTATATACGTTCTGGGCGTTGCTGTAAGTCAAATTAGGAGTGATCCTCCTAGCTTGGGCCCACACAAAATCCCCTACCTCTTTTACGCAGATGACCTAATCCTCATCTCGAAAACGCACAGTGGGTTGCAAAAGCTCTTGGATGGTCTGGAGAACTATGTGGACATGAATCGTCTGAAAATAAACACGAATAAAACTCAAACAATGGTCTGTAAATGGCACTCGGCTATTAAAGTTAAACATTTCAAGTGGAACTAACATAATGTTCCCCTTGATAAGGTACCCATTTATAAATATCTGGGCATATCGATTGCTTATACATCTTCAAGTCCAGCGCACGATTCAGAAATTAAGGGCAAATTACAATCCCTGGTTGCTCAAGCAAAAATATTAATGGGCAAATTCGGAAAATTCACAATAAAACGTGTTAACCTGCTATTTGCAGAAGGTTCTTCCAATCCTAACCTACGGGTCCGAAGCTCAAATTCCAAAAAATGCCATATGGTGGGACAAATTAGAATCGTCCTTTTGGAAACAAGTCCTGCATCTACCAACTCCATTACCGTTAATCCGGTTTGAATTGGGCTCCCTCTCAATGTCCTCATATGTCACGTGGAAATATTGTGCATTTTTTTTGTAAATGTCTTTTATCATCTAATCGTACAGACATCCTAGGCAGGGTGGCCTCTCATTTGTTAAATCAAAATCGGGCATTTTCTCGGAAATGGTGCGAATTCACCATGAATGCGTTAGCTGACGCTTCAATCCAGTTGGAGTTATTGTTAACTAATGAAGGTCGTGGGAAAATGAAAATCCAACAACATGATTGATGTGTCAACCAAAACTAAGGCTGTTAATTGTTTATTTTTTCCTTTCTTTTTGTATATGTGTTTTATATGTATGTACTGGACATGGAGGCTGAAATTTTGCCCTTGTTTTATCTGTAAAACTTATATTGATTCTTTTGTCTTTTGTTTTTTGTGTTTCACTTGTTTATGTAATGTTATTATGGAAAGATAATTTTAAGGCTATTTATATTGTGGCTTACATGTTGTGAAATTTGAAAGGTTGATTGTATCAACCAAACTAATTAAAAAAGAAGTTCCTAATGGAATAATCTGAACCAAGCTGGATTTGATTTCCCTCTATGCGACATGATCTCCCCCTCCTAACAACTCTCTATATGAGGATATGGGTGATGGGGGAACTGTTAACAAACCAGTCAGTTCAATCAGTAAGCGCGTTTAAAGTTAACTGCAGGAACATTCTGGAGACAGTTAACTCCTCGGACGTCTTAAAATCCAATATCACAATAAAAATAAAGGTTCGTTTTGGCAGTGGGCTGATTTACTTTGGACTTTCACTGACAAACCTTAGTTAGTTTTGTTAGTAGGGACATTTCGTAGAATGGGGAGAGATGTCCTGCTAGTTTAATAACTATTTAGTGAAATGAGTTGTCTGTGTCCTTCTGACCCGCCACACAACACACATTAGGGAATGTGTCACCGCCCCCAAAGATACAAAGTTGTGCATGTTCCATAGCTGGCCTGGGTGGATTCTCATTTTATTTGATCACATAATCCTACACTTGCAACATAGCTTAAATGCCTTATGAGGCATATTCATGTCCAAACCATTTAAAAATGAGTCTTGAGAAAATACAAATATGATTAACTCCTCGAGCATTGTGTCACCAATATTGTGTGGAACTTGTATCATAAAGCTTTGTTACAAACTAAAGCATTGACTTAACTGATTTTTAGCCCTGCCGGAAGTCTGTTATGCATATGGGAAAAACACATGCTTAACAAATTACGGCCTGCTATTGTGGGACTAAAATTGGATCGTAGAAGCCTCTCATATGAAATGAATGCAATTGTGGTGTATGGAATTGATGCCAGTCCTGGCCTTGGGTTAAGCTGTCTCACTAATTAGGGTGCTCTATTCTGAGGTCCTTATTGGTTGACCTCAAAGCCTATTTGTTTGTGTTACTGGAAGTGAATTAGCCCTGAAATCCTTGTTTACATGTGCAAATGATCCATATATGCTAAGCTCACTTTTGCACAGGGCGCTGCCTTATATTGCATGTTGAATGAGGCAACTGATTCTGCTTATTGATTTTGGGAAAGGATGTGAAAACGTCATGTTCCTACAAGATGTTGATGGGGATGTTTGTTTGAATTACATTTCTTTTGAAAGGGAAGTAGAGTATGGAGGACTGTAGTTACCACAAACTAACCCTGTGACTATTTGTGATTCTAGATGCAGCACAATGGTCTGTGCAACTTATCTTCAGAGAAGCCAGAATGATCGTATTCCCCATTGAAGAACCACCATCAGCTCAAGACCTTGCATGTTCGTGGCCTTACTGTGACTATAGTCCGTGCAGGTGACGTGGTTCCATCGCTGGGTGTGCCCGCTGGAGACTTTTCTCATTGCTGGGTGTGCCCGCTGGAGACTTCTCCCATCGCTGGGTGTGCCCGCTGGAGAATTCTCCCATCGCTGGGTGTGCCCGCTGGAGACTTCTCCCATCGCTGGGTGTGCCCGCTGGAGACTTCTCCCATCGCTGGGTGTGCCCGCTGGAGACGTCTCCCATCGCTGGGTGAGCCCGCTGGAGACTTCTCGTTTGGAGTGGTGAACAAACGGCAGACAAGTGAAGAACTATTAAGACAGGAAATCATATAACCAACTATGGCACCGAGAACCAGTGCCAAAGGCCCCCCAGTGCCGACGGTCAAGCGCAAGGTCGCCGCAGCAAAGCATTCTACTCCAGACTGCAAGAAACCCACGGCAAAGGGAACCCCAATGAAAGCAGATGGGAAGGGAACTGCAGCAAAGAGGGCCCCAGTAAAGACTATGCCTCCTAAAACGCAAGCCAGGAAGGGAAGCAGGGCACCTGCTAAGGACAAGCTGAAAATCGGTGTCGCCACTGGGAAGCGAAAAGCAGACCTGTCTGAAGTGGCGGACAGTGATAGAGGCTCAGGAAAAAAGCAGAAAACTGGGGAGGAGAGCCGGGTGGAGTTTCAGGCATCACTTCCTGTACGCAATAAGAAAGGGGAGCTGGTGTTCGATGGTAAGCGATTCCCTGCCTCCACCACCCAGCAGTGCAGTGGTGCCATGCTCTCCGCATCATTGTGGTTCTTTTGCCTGCCCAGAAGTGGGCTTTAATTGTCCCTCAAATTAGCTGCACTGCACATGTTTTTCACAAGTGGGTTAATTGTTGGGTATAAGAGGTTGATCCTTGGATGCGCATGATGTGAATTGGACCACAGGAGTCCGTTCCTCAGAGCAAGCTATACAGGCCCTGTTAAATAAACGGCACGCGTTGCCTTGTTCACAGGACATGCATTTTCTGCCCTGGGACCGTTTGTCATTCTCTGATCTCCGGCAGTAGCAAGCTACAGCTCTCAGTAGGGGGCTCCTGCTTGACTACTGCGGCTAGAGCAGAGAATTAGAATAACACATTACAGTGTTTCTGCATTCAAAATTGAGGCCTCCAAGTCGGAACTTAGAAGCACATTTCCAGGTAATTTTTCATAAGAACTTTGTTTTTTTTATTAAAAAAAAACAATGTAAATATATATTTTCAACTAGGGCCAATATTTTTAGACAATAACATTTCTAAGTGAACTTCCCTTTTGGTGGGAGGGAATGAAACCAGTGACCGTGACCTTTGGCTTTTCCTAATAATACACTACATCTGATCCCATGTAGGTTATTGGTTTGGCTCTAGAATCGTGTGCTTTTTCTCTCCCCCACTTTGCAACGTCAAGTGATCTGATTCTCTGTCAAATGATCTAAACCTTTGTTGCTGCAGGATACCTACCGGCAGTGTACCGGTGCCTGATACAGGGGCGGGCGGGGGGGGGGGGGCGGGCGGGGGGGGGGGGGGGGGAGAGTACCCTGTGCACTCAAATGGCTTTCCTCCTAGAATACGGGTTTTCTGTATGACAAGAACCGAATTTAATTAAGTTGTTGCTCACAAACCGCCCCTGGTCATGGGGTGACTGACGTACATGGCAGGTATAGAAATATAAACATTTGTTTAGCAAGAAATACAAACCGCTCCTTGGTCTCAGCAAAAAAAGGGAACAGAGCTAATGCGTGGCATGCTGCACGTTAACCTCCATACAAGATGCATAGCAACCTTTCTATACGGACCATCATGCTTTGAATGTTTTCTAGATGTGTCCTAACCCCATTAAACATAATCCCCAAACACACTGAGTCCGTGTCACAAAAATATGTTTCTATGGCTCCAGTAGGCCTCGTAGCTGTCAAGCCAACAAGGCCCCTTTAGGCTACAAGTAGGAGCTAAATAACTCTCAGTAATTTCGAACCTTGCATTTGGGGAGAGAGTTAGGCTGCATACCCAGCAGCCTGTTTCCCTGGTAATGCAAAGGATAGAACCGGATGGAACAGGTGGATGGAAAGGACAGAGTGGATACATCTCTGTATCTCCTACATATGCTATGTGTATATGCTATGTACCTGTATCCCCATGTTATCTGTATGACATGTTGACCTTGTCCATCTTGCCGCTTTATATACGTGTGCCGCTCTCGTGCTTGGTCGCAGGCGCTTTACCGATAACCACCATATCACACCACTACGCTTACTCTCTCCTATACACCATCATTCAACTAGAACACAGCTATACTATGACACGTTTGGCCTAGCTGTTCTCATACTAACATGACCCCATGAACACCTCATCATCCTAATAAAACACAGCTAGCTGAGCACATACTGGCCAGTTTAAGCATCTCCTCAGGCCTAACGCAGCCAGAACTCAGTCTGGGTGTCCACCCTCCAGATTGAACACATCCAACTGATTTCCTCAGCACCACATCTACTGCTAAAAAGCGGCTGTCATGCAACAACCACACCAGCTGCACACCTATCCGGTGCGCCCACGCACCATACGACACTCCTCTCTCTCTACTGACTTGAACTACAGTTCTCAAGGGCGTTCAACTTACCAGCGCTTTGAGGTCATACCAATGATACATAAGGCGGTATATAAATGCCAAGTAACATAACATAACATGTAAAGTGTGTAAAGGCATTGTGAAGCAAGACAGAGACAACCGATTCAAAGTTCAAAATAAAAAGGTTTATTCAATCAAATGTAAGGATGGTAGAATGGTTAACTTACCCTATGCTAAGGTGGGATTTCCCTACCTGAACAAAACTAAGGAACGTCTGAGTCAAAGAGTTCAACTTAGTCTGTCTGTGTCCAAAACCTATCATTGCCCTCACACCTACATCTAAACAATGTGGACCAATGTCAAAAATGAAAGAAATGGTGATCAACACAAAGTTTTGAGCTTCTTCCAGTTCTTAGCTTCCTCGTCGGCTCCCCTTCCCCAAGTTCAAGAAAGTTCCACAAAAGTCTCAATATTACCTTTCCCAAGTTCTGAGCAATATAGTTCCCCACAATCCCCTCCCTTCCCAGGCTCTGCACCGCTTTGGCCTCCCATTTCACGTCAAAAAATCAGGATGTTCTGTCCACACTCTCTGCCACTCACTTTCCCACTCGCCTACCTACCTTCTTTGGCTCCTCTCCTCCCACCCCCACACTCCCCTCCCTCTTGCCCATAGCACCGGATGAGGTCTCTAAAGTGGCCCGCTCTATGAAGATCTCCCCCCAAAAAGGTGCTCCCTTGCTCCTTCAGAACCATTAAGGACAACATCACCTCTTGCTCTGTAACAACTCCTTTGCCACTGACTCTTTCCCTCTATCTGTCAAGCACTTTTCTTGTGCACCATCTCTTAAAGCCATCTGCTGATTCCCTCCTCCCTGGCTAACTATTGCCCTATGTCAGACTCCGGTTCCACCTCCCCTTGCTCCTCACTTGATTCTTCTGAGGAGGGCCACTGGAAGGGAAACTTGGTCCTTGGTAGCTTCTTTTTCTTACTGGATGTCTTGTCCTTGGAGATCCGGACCTTCTTCTCGTGTAGATAAGGTCTATCCCCTCCGGAGGCCACTGTGACAGCTGATGGAACCTGTCTTGGATGCCTCCAGGGGGGCCAGCATCTCAACCAGGGAAAAAGCCAAAGGCAGAAAAAACCCTGGAGATCTTGATTGAGGAGACAAGGTGGACAGTCTTGGGAACTCGGGCAGGGAGTAGGAAACACTTCTCAATAGTTCAACAGCTCGAAGTTGGCACTGAAAGTGGTTGATGTTGTAGAAGGGTGTTGGTATTGGAAATCCGAAGGAAACACCCTGATAAACATAGGGATCTGTAAGTACAGACAGTCTCTCAGTGGACACGAACAGGATATTAGAGAAAAGACTCTCAGAAAGAAAGAAATTAGCTAGTTGCACCCTGGTGGAATAGAGAAAGGCCAGATACTGTGTTGCAGAGATAATAGCCTTAGAGTGAAAGAACCAAGGTGCCGCTTTGCGACTGCCGGAGGAGCCGAAAGGCAGCCCGGAACGCGGACAGCAGATGAGGCGACTAGTTTGAAGCCGCGCACCGAAGAAGGCTGCTGGCGGAACGAATGAAATGGCAGATTGCCGAGCATAAAGAACAGGATGGCGCTGCTTACGGACAGAAGATTGTAAGCAGGAAGCAGAGATGGCCAGACGCCAACACTGGTAAGACGCACAAGGTAAGAGCAAACCGTGAAAACCCAAAGACGGAAGTAAAAGTAACGAAAGTACAGAGAAAGCCGGGAGGCAGCCCTAACGAGGAAAGACAAAGAGAGGAAGCGCCAGTCCAAAACGGACGTAGAAGGCAATAACCCAGACGGTTAAGAAGGCGGCTAAAAGCCAGAAGCAGGAACGAACACACAGAGTAACTGAGCGTTAGTGTTAAGCACACATATACAAAGCAAAGAAATTGGGGGGTGGAGTCACCATTTATAGAGGACGCAGCCATATTGGATGAGGACTAGAGCGTAGCCAAACGCTGCTAATACCTCCACCGGTTCCATAATTTCCACCCGTGATTCCTGACCCCCTATTCCACTACCCTCTTCTGGGTAAACTCTTGGAGAAGCTGGTCCTCCCCCAACTGACCCTCCACACTGATCTGGTTGGTTGCCTTTATGATTATCAATTGGAATTCTGGGCATCCAGAGGCAAGTAAACTGCTCTCCTGAATACCTGTGAAAACATGCTTGTAAATCTTGACTCCAATTCTCCCGCTGGTCTCATTTTCCTCTCTCCCTTCTGCCTTTGACACAGTCCATTCCATCCTCATAAAACGACTGCGTGATACCCCTGGCATCACTGACCGGGCACTGTATTGGTTGACCTTTTTTTCTTACTAACCACTCATCCCAGTTGCAACTGGATCCTTTCACCTCCACCACCCCATTCTCTACCTGTGGTGTCCCCAGGGCTCTATCCTATCACCATGGCTCTTCAATATCTATCTTGACACCTGATTGCCTCCTCTCCTCATTTCCAGCGTTATGCTGATGACACGCAGCTTTCCTTCAAACTTCCCTCTACTACCTCCTTTTCCCCCTCTCTGATCCCTGACTCTCTGCCATTCAGGCATGGTGTGAAGCTAATGATCTCTGCCTTATTGCTAGTAAGACAGTGAAGGCAAGCGTCCCAAACCAGCACGATCCTCCCCGCAATGAGAGACAATGAAGGACTCTCCCAAGTCGGGAATAAAGCCAAGACAGAGTGCGGGTGAGCTTAAATGGGAGTTTATTAATCAGAATAGGGCATGCAAAGAACTCTGCAAACTCCGAGAGCGCTCTGTCTGACAATAGCAAAGACAGGCGTATATATTTACAAAAAACGTCATAAGAACCTACATACTATAGGGGGCACAAGTTCGATGGGATTGGGTGGCGATGACTAGCTATAGGTGCTGCTGTGATGTGGTTGGCCTTGGCTGGAGGACGTCACTGGTCAGCCTCGTGAGTTGGGCTGGGCCTGGCAGGTCAGCTGGGTTCATCCGGGCGGTGTTGTTGTGCCATTGTGGCCAGTGTCAGAGATGAATGTCTTTTCCTGACTTGTTTGCCCTATGCCATGCACACCGCAGTCATTCAGTCATTGCAATATTATCTTCTTTAGTAAATCTTCCAATAGGTTATTCTACAGGTTAATGCAACACAGGAGGAATGCACCTTGTGAGGGGTCTGATGGTCATTCGTCCGGGCCTGGTTACCAGTGTCCTGTTGACCGGAGCCATAGATTGAGGGGCTAAGCTTCAGGGCATGGGACGGACGGTACATGCCTCCCTGTCTTGTTGGATGTGGTTATAAATGTGCCGCTGTGTGTTGCCACAGTGTTGGGTGTCCTGATTGCACAGGGCCATAAGTCTAAGATGATCTGGTGGGTTGTGGGGTTTACGAGGGGGCGCCTTTGGAAGTGTATGCTCAAGCAGAGGTTTACTGCTGTGCTGTAAATTATGCAGGTGGCGGGCCGTGGCCTTGGGTGCTGCGGAGGGGGCTACACATCTTTGAAGTGGCTCCAGTCTGGTTGGGGGAGGTGGAGCAGCGCGGCGCGGGCCTCTCCTCTCATGTTTGGCAGTCTTCGCAGGGTGGGAGGGGGAATGGCCTTGCACATATTCACAAAGGTATCTTCCTCGTGTGTTGCCGGCTTTTAGAGGTGAAAACATCACAATCATTTGAACACTTCATAATATTTGTTTGAATCACTTTAGAAACATACATTTCACTTTGCTGGATGTGTCTCGATTATATCCAGTCTGAGCACATTATTCGTACACTATGTTTTAACAACTACAGTATTTAGTTATATGCATATACAGTTGCAGTAAGTGAGGTAGTAGCAAGGTTGGTGGAGTACATAGAGAATGACCCGCCACCGTACGTGGCGGTGGTGGCACATAAAGGGCTCAGACATACACGCATGACAAGTGCATTTTCGCGCATCCTTCACCTGAGCCCTCTGTGTGGCTACATTCGTCCTCTCGTGTACTCTAGCAGCATTAGTTCAGTTATGGCGCAGAACCATGGAGTGTAAATTTTCCAGTGATACATATAACAAATAGACCCCTGGAACGCTCTTTCATTGTTAGTACCCAACTGCAGTGGTGTGGGCTCTTCATTGCTAATATCATGGACGCATGCTTTCTATCATGGTTATACATTTTACAGGTTTTTGTAATAGAAGAGATTTTGTGGAGAAATGCACACTTTGCACGTGGTCTTGGCATTAATATATGGCAGACTTTCTGCCGTTTGATGACCATTTTCCCGTTCTTTTCATCGCCCAGGCCCGCTGGCCGGGTCATGCTGGGAGCGATGGTACGCTGCGGAAGGTGAAATGTTACAATGTTAGTATCTTACACTAGCTCATGTCCGTCTTGTTCGTGGGAACGGGCTCACAGCGGATCTGCCAGGGTGCTGCGGCAACAGGGATAACTGAAGCTCTCCGAGGGTGGGGGCCACGCTACAGTGCGCTGAGCTCACACCATCTTTATTAGACAAAATGGTTCCTGATGCCTAGCTAAATTCAATGCGTGTGGGCAATGTCTTCAACAGGTGAGCCATCCACCACCTGGGCCCTGGTGGTAAGGAGGGGACGCCCGATGAGCCATGGCCCTCACCTGGGGTGGGGATGTAGGCAAGGGGGGTCTCTTGGACCACTCCTCCCCCACAACAGGTATCCTTCTGATCAGGATACCTGAGCCCTCCTTTCCTCCTACCCTCTAGCCACCCTCTTTGGGTCCTCTTCCCCCACCCCCAACATCCTGTGAGGCCAACCCCCCTGGTTCATCTTCGAATCTGCTCTCCTTCATCCCTCACATCATGGATCTTACTAAGAAGTCCCACTTTCAGCTCCAGCTCCTCAGAGGCATTCTTCATTTCCTCACTTTCCCCAAGAAGCTCAATCTCTCCTAAGCTCTGGTCCTCTCCAGGATGGACTACTGCAACAGCCTCTTCGTCAATCACCCTCTTTCCTCCCTATGCCCCCTCCAGCTAATGCAGAATAGGACTGCGAAACCAATCCTTGGCACAGGGACCGTATCTCTCCAGCCCCAAAATCTCTCCACTGGCTCCTGGTAGCAGCAAGGAGCAAATTCAAGACTCTCTGCATCATCCACAAGGCCTTCTGAGCCTGGGGCCTTGCTATCTCCAACTCTCCCCTACCTAAATACTCCTATGCTAAAGCCCTACGCTCCTCTAACTCCAAATCTTTGACTGTTAAATGCTTCTCCAAGCAGAGATTGGGGGGCAGGTCTCTATCCTCGGCTGATGCCTCCCTTTGGGATGGCCTCCCTGCCCTCTCAGACTTGAGCCGAACCCCCTCAAGTTCCGGAAATTACTTAAAACTCTGCTGTTCTCTCCCTCTTTCCCTTCCCTGCTAATCACCCCATGTTGTTTTTTCCATGTTCCCTTCCCATTTAGTCATATGGCGCTTTGAAACACTATTCAGCTGTGTAAGCGCCTAACCCATGCTCAATAAAATAAACAATACAAATAAATCCTCTAGGTTCCCTTCCCCATTTTCAATGCAACACAGTTCAAACGAAGAGGGGTCTTGAGGTTCCGTACTCAATACAGTTTGCAGTTCCTCAAACGCAGGGTTCCCTTCCCCAAGATGTCAGCGTGGCGGTTTGTGCTGCTTTCAAGCTTTTAAAATTCTGGCACGCCTTACCAGTTCACTCGCAGTGCTCCTCCTTTTTATTTCATGTCTTTGATTTTCAGTTTTGGGCTTGCTGTTCTAGGCGCAATATTGTCGGACTACACGGTCCAACCATCACAGGTCCCACCACCAGGAGCCCTAGGCACTCCAGTCCACACAGGGTCTTCGATACTTGCCCCTGTGGACAGATTCGCAATCGTTTAGCTTCTCCTTGTCGGTCTTTTGGCTCTATGGGCAACTTTACACTATCCTGGTTAGCCCCTTGGCTTTGTCATAACTTGTCACACACCTCTTGCCAGTGTTTGGCCTTGCCACGCTGTATCCATTCAGAAAGTTCACTTTGTGGTTGTCTTGTTCATGCCCCACCTTTCTGTTGCACTCTTTCGCACTTGTGCCCTTTCCAAAGGTTTCTTTCAAATGCACTTTTGTCCTTCATCAGTTATTGGCTTTGCCCATAAAGTTTCCATCAATTCGATATTCAACATGTGTAACTTTGCTTTGTTTCAAGTTTTTATTCAGTTTGGAATTCAATATATACTATATATCACTTTTGTATTCAAAAGCCCCAAGGAGTGCCCCTGGCTTTGAGTGACATTTCTTTCCACTCGCCGGTCTTCGGTGTTCTCCTCCGGCGGCCCCGCACGCACTCCGGTTGCCTCCTGGCACACGCCAGCAGCTCTGCTCTCCTCCATGGACGCAGACAGCTTCCTTTATTCGTTCTCGCAGCTACAGCTGCTTTCTGTGGACCACCGGGGCTCCCACATCTGTGGCAACCTAACAGCTCGACTCGCCTTGGGCTCCACAGGTCTTCGAGGACAACGTCTTGGCTTCCTCTCATGTGCCACCACGGTTGCCTCTTCACAAAACGGGCCCCCTGCTGGTCTCTCCCACACAGGCCTCCCTGTTACTCCCTTTGCTGCTCTTGGGTTCTCTGTTTATACGCCCGCAACCACTTGACAGGTTGCAGGTGTGGATTCTTAATTGGGCTTGCCTGACTATAGTTAAAGGGACAGGCCTGGCCTTTAAAGCACTCTACAGGCATCTCTGTCCCAGTACTAGAGTGGTGAAGTTAGGTTTTCGTGTTCATGATTCCTAGTTGCCTCTTCCTCGTCCCAGTACCGTGAGTTAAAATGTGCGTGAATTAAGGGGAAAGGTTTTACAGTAGCCTATAAAGGCCGGGGGAGGGTTAGGTTGGCCTTCAAAGGGAAAGGGGGGGATACCATGTCTTGCCTGCGGGCACCACATTTCCAATCCCCAAGGACCCTCTGTTAGGGAGAATATTCATTTCTGTGCCAATTCCCTTTAACCTTAGAGACCCCCCCCAACTCTTTTTCTGGATTTGGGGCTTTTTGACTGTTACTCCTGAGTGAGTGGGACTTGTTTCCCTACTCCCTCGTGTGTTTTTCTAACTAGGATTTATGGTTTTTACTGTTTAAGTAAACTCCATAGGCATCTGCTTTTTGCATGGTGACACACAGCACCTTCAGTGCAGTGTCACCGAGAAATCCCTTGGACTCCTCTTAAGTTTAAATACATTTTCTTGGGTGAACTACTGTTCCCAATAATAGTAATATGACTCCTGTCTTACCCTTTCTTTTGTGGGTCCAGCACACACCACGCTATTTGTGGTGCTGGGGGGTTACATAGTAACTCCTTTATCCCACTTCTCATATAACATTCTCTTACACTAACTAACTTGAATGGCTAGTGGCAGTGGTTTCTTTTTTACTACCTTTGTGCCATGTATTTGCAGGGTGATTTCTCAGCTGCAGTACAGCACTCAAGGGTGACAATTCTTCCGAAATGGCCGTCTTCTTTTTTTCGCCATTTCTTGTCAGTTTGTTCTTTCTGGGCTTTTACTCTGTTGTTTGAATTGGATTTGAGCCCTTTGAGGCTCTAGTGTGTCTTGAAGTGAGGAAGGGGCCCAGAACTTATCTATCATTTTGTGTCTTTGTGTGCCTGAGTGAAACCAGTTCTGATTGGCCGGGTGGGTGTCCGTTAGGACAGCCGCCCTAGGGCCGTGAATGAATGGGAACTTGCTGGCAAGGTTTTTGGGACTAGAAGCAGGGTTGACCACTGGAGGTCAACATCCGACGAAGACATGAAGAGACGCCAGCAGCAACCTCCTGGACTGCAAAGTGCCCGGTGAACCCCTGCAACTGTGCGGATTCTGTTTTCGTCTGGGAAGACCCACATGTGACGACTTCCTCCCTTGGGCTGGTGGGACCAACTGGCCTTGAGACATGCTTCATTTGGTGCAACCCCCGACTTGCTATGACTTTCCAGGGCTTACTTTCCAAGGCTGCAGAATCCCAATACCCGGGGACCCCTGACCATGAAGTGCATTGTCTTTAGAAGTGTGAATCCAGCCAAAACCTTGTGGGCTTCCAGAGGACTCTACAGAAGCAAGACCTCTTCACCCAGTCCAGGGCGGAAGGATCAAGTAACTTCCAACCAGAGCTGTTCGTTCTTCTTTGGCGCTGAGAAAAAGGCGCCAAAACCACAAAAGGCTGCTGAATCAAAGGGAATCCATTGCTGCAGAGTCATTCTCTCGAGTGCGGCCTCAGTAGCTCGCCAGACGCCCTCCCTTTCGTCCAGCTAGAACCAAATCTTCAATTACTCACCTACTTTATTGCTTTGTTGAGCTGAATCCTAACATTTATATTAATGTTACTATTAGTTGCTGCTTTTTAAAGATTCTCAAATTATCCTTGTGTGTGTGTATATACAAATAAATGTGCATACTATAACTTAAGAGTGTATTTACTGATTTCATTGTACAGGTCTACAGCTCACATTAGACCTCTTAAGATAAGCCTGGCGGCCCAGTCACTCTACCAACTTGTGTAGTACAGGCCTATATTAAAAGATGGGTTAAGCAATAGAAGTCTTGTAAAGTCCCACACCAATTCTTACCGAACACCCTCCAGGTGATCCTCTCTTCTCCACCTCCAGGGTCAAGATCCAAAAGCAATGGCCTTTCCTTGGCTACCTGATAGAGGATCCAGAGGGAGTAGGTGTGAGGATACCCTCAGGTTTCTCACAAGAGGTTACATGCACCCTGTAGGGAAGGCATGGTATCAACAATAAGACGGACACAAGTGACCAGAGTTCAAGGGTGTTTAGTGAACATCAATTGGGTTTGAAAAAAACGCCTATCTAATCCTAAATCTAAGGATGGGAGCAAGCTACGACCATCAAATAACAGCGCTAGTGGTGCATTGTCAAAATAAAATGGCCAATACTAATAAACGTATTGCCAATCCTTACCTCTAAATACAAATAGTGTGGGAAACAGTGTTATGCAAAAGAAGTGTTCAAGAAATGATGTCTGGATATTCATGCCGTTGGCTTCCCTTCCCCACGTTTTCAGCACGGGACAAAGTGGCACACTCAAGCTTAGCACAGTCTCTGGCTTATCTAGCATAACGGTGCAGTGCGAATCTTCAACATCATGGCCTTCCATGCCAAAGTCTGTATGCTATTCAAAGCCTCTTCTTGAGGGCCTGATGCAACAAACAAGCATTTTTTGTATTTCATATATACACAATTTTCTTAGGTGATATTACTATTCGCCGTCAGGGGTCCCCCCTCCGCCGGGCTCGAATCCACTTGGACACAAAGTCTTTAATAAGTCTCCCTCTGCCGGGCTCAGGCCAACTTTATCTACTTTGTTATAAACTTTCTTGACTGTATTAACATCGAAGACTTTCGTCGCATGTGCGCAGGATTTGACTTGACCTGTCGCCGGACCACTTCAATTCACAATCCTTTGCCACTCTTTAACTTTTGTGAACTCTCAGCTGGATACCTAAAGAGACCTTCGATTGAGAACACATGCAGTGCCGGACTACTCTTGTCAAAGGTATCGTATCTTGGTTTCAAAGTTCAATCTCTCATCTGCAGTTCAACTATACTTGTGTTGGTTATCACATGCGGTTCATACAATGTTGCCGCTTGCAACCTTGGCTTCAACACAGACCGGTCTTGTATCAGTCTCCCCAACTCACCGGCTGTGTTGATTTCACTGAAGCTGCTTTGTTGTTGGAGCCAAGGACAGTACCACGGCAGATTCTCCCCGCCTTGATTATCGATGCAGTGGGGGCCCGGGTACCTCTGACACATAATGCAGGATTCCTCAGCCTGGTTTTTCTGGTCTTATGCTTTCTATTCTCGAGGCTTTTTGAAAGTAATGGTTCCTTGTCGAAAAGGTCAAGGGAACTTCCCCCCCTTGTGATCCCCTTCTGTGTCGCCTCCTTTTTCCTCTTCTTAAACTATCTTGGAACTACTGTTTCCTCGTGTGTTTTGCCTCACTCAAGTGTGCTCTCCTACTTCGCCTTTTATCTGTGTGGGTAAGTGTAATGGAAGTCGGGTGTGTGTGATGGTCAGTAATTGTCTGACCATGCCTGAGTATTGTCGTGGGATACGTCCGGTATACTGCTCAGGTGTTAGTCCATTTTCTGTCATAGCGGGCTGTCTGTGAAAAAGTGTTCATGTTGTAAAAGGGGGCGGGGGCTGAGTTCCTAAATATCTACCTGGTAGGATAGGGTAAAGGTGTTACAGGGAAGGGCATACCATGTCTCACCATCCGGTCTCCCACTCCCCGAAGACCCCTCGCCCAGGTGATCTTCCGCACTGGTCCACCCCCAGGAACTGGATCCAAAAGCGATGGCTGTGGAGGCCACCTGGATGACAGATCCTTGGGAACTAGTGGGTGAGGCACCTTCTGGTTTCTCACAACCCACTCGCGTGCCTAACTGTCGACCTATTGAACCGTTAAGGGAGTGTGCAGTGGGATTTTGTGACGGTAAGCCCATGTTGTAAAGGCGGATCGCTGGATGCATGCAACATTCGAGTAGTTTAAAAGGTTGCGTACACGCTGGGTTGCCACCTGGGTCTACTGGACACACCGGCTTTGGGACTTGTTTGCAGCAGCTGGTCCTTGGACCCAGGGAGAGAGCCTGAAGAGGAATGTGTGGCATGGCGGTTTTTGGTGTGAGGGAAGCAATGATTGCAGAGGTGGTCGATTGCTCAGAGGCCCCTGCCCTATTCCTGGTGGACATTTACCTTCGAATGTCAAGCATCCTTAGAGATGGAGCAGGCAGAGCAACTGATGCCTGCATTGCCATCTGGTAAGGCTCTTCGTTTTATTTCACTATATTATTTTAATATAGTTTCTCTTGTTATAGGCATTTTTATGAATCTGCTTTATACACAGGGTTGTTGTGCGCTGTATGACCCGGCTTGTGCGCTTAGTATTGCTATTCTCTTTTAGCTGCAGTGCTATAAGGATGTATTTTTAACTGACCTTATACCTGGTTAGCAGCTTGCAAATTGAAAATGTTATCCCTGCGTGCATATATTCATGCATGCTTACCTGTACTATTGATCAATTTATTGCAACCTACCATAATAACTTATCACTAGTGTGCCACCGTACAGAGTAGGTGGTAGGGATGGGGGATGTATACAGCATCTGTTCACTGCCCCCCATGCCAAGCACTGTATGCAGCGCCCATCTGAGCTAAGTCTCCTTTCCTTAGGAAGGAGGCCGGGTCTGTCGTTTTCTCCGCATGTTTCAGTGGGTATCCCTTGAATAGCACTCCATTGCTTCCCAGCCAGGTCTTGCACCTCTGGTAGATAACTTAATCCAGCTGTTTAGCCAATCCTGATAGGAAGGTCTAGCTGAGTATTTCCACATTCTTGAAATCGGTGTCTTGGACACAAGTGCCGCGTGTACCCATTTGTCCCCCCAATAAGTGCAGCGTGTACCCATTCGTCCCCCCAGAGGCTGCAGTTTAAGACCTAACAATGGATAGAGTATCATGGAAAGGACATGTGCAGAATTAGATCTATTTGCTGCAGTACTTCCTTCCCATCTATTATCGAACATCTGAATTGTAACGCCACTATCAGTCTTGCATAACTAACCATTATCTGTTGGTAACAGCTTGCAATGCCACACCCTCCATGGTGGCCAATATAGATGGTGTGTTATCCTCTGTGTGTATCATGTCTAGGTCTATATTCCAACAAGATGGTGCAGAACAGATATGAGTCCAGTCTTGGGATTTAATCCATCCCACTCGACTTCCCAGCTGTTTTTGTTTTTCAACAACTGGCAGTTCTCTTTAGGCGCGGGAATAAGTGGATATATTCTAGCAGCTGAGAGAGGTGAATCATGTACATTTGCATTTCAGCGATTCGTCTGGAAGTAGGAGCTTTCTGCCTGGATAGCCTTTAGGGATGATCCCATCGTAGGCCTACTTTGCCTCACTGAAGTCTTTTGAAATAAATTGATTAGTAGTGCAATTTTCCAGATCTCTCTAAGCCCAGGTATCTCCCCAAGGTGGTTAACCTGTAAGATGGGACGTCCTTGGCACTCAGCCATACTAGTGTCTCGAAGATGGCGCCTTGTTACAGGCGGAGAATGTTTTGGATTCCAAATCAAAGGTGATGGATTTTCTTTGCATGTCTGATGGATTCTAGTAAACTTTGTGTTATTTTCAGATTTTCCAAACTTTCGGCCAAACATGACACCAAAGGAGGTATTGCAAGCGGGCAGTTTTGGAGGCACCTACTTTCGACCCATCTATTCTGGGGTGACAAGTGAGTATGGAACTCCCTTTTGGGATGCTTGCTACTTTAGGAGGATCTTTCAGGAAGAGGGATACGTTATTTATTCGGTCTACGTTAGGTTTGCTGAGGCTGAAGCTAACCGTCGGTGGGTTGAATGATAATCTGGTGCATGGTTGATCGAGCCTATCAAATGGGATTCTGGTACACATAGTTTGTCAGACACCGCCTTTTTAGTATCTGGTGAAACAGGTGGGGGTATATATTAGATGGATTCTAGTATATGTAGTTCTGCACAGAACACTGTTAATTGGTATTCTGGCATTTGTCTGGGGGCTGTGGCCAAGGTGTAAAGCTCGTTCTTCATGATTCTAGAGTTCTATTTAGCACACAGACCTGCCACATGGTGGCTGAAAACTCATTTCCTGACTGAGAGGGTTTGCCGCTGTGAAATGAAGATGGATTCCCCATGTAGGTCTCCACTAGTGGAGCTGGGACATAGGGAATAAATCTCTTAACCTCTATAAAGGTAGGAGGGCTCAATATAAGTAGTATCTATTCCAAGAAATGCTGGTGTACAGGTGCGTTATAAATGACTTTAACATATATCATATCAAGGAACATAGGGTCTTTTTGGTGGTGGGGCAGCAAAACGGGCCGTATTTATTCTCTTTTCAAATTCATGGTCGTTCTTCTTTATTTTACAGAACAAAACTATAAGGATGCGTGGAAGGAGCTTCCTAAAGACTGGCTCGAAGACCTGGATCTCCCTAAACAAGTGAGAAAAAAGCTGCTATAGGGTGAATGGGAGTAGGCTTGTTGGAAGACTGTAGATGATGCAAGGGTATGAGCATGCACAGATGGGAAATGATCTAGAGTAAGGGGTTGGAAGGTGGGTGTATGTGTCTTGGGAAGAAAGCCCACGTTTAACACATGTGGTAGCCCCAGCACTTATTTTTGTTACTTTTTGGGTTCCTCACAGCCAAGCTTAATCTCAGGCCTGACTGAAAGTGCAGCTCTGGGGTACACCAAAGGTACCCCTTAGTCTCCAAGAGGATACGCACCCCCTGTTAATTATGTGGCTATGCTGTTGGTGGCTTTTTTACCTGTGTAAAATAGTTCAACTGGTTAGACACCATTTTACCTGACTGCCTTCCTTTGGCCCCATCCATTCATCAAAATGGAGGTTGTAGTTTGTCTCGATGATCTGAGGGGTCACCCACTCTCCCATTTGCTTACAGCTGGTTCTCCGAACCTGCACCCTGGAAGGTCTGTTGCTGGAGGAAGCACTACAGCGGTGCTCCAGCACTCTTTGACACCCCGAACAATCCGACGACAAAGCTCTGCCTCTCCAAAGAAGACCAGAAGCAACCCACAGTAGTGCTCCTTTCCAGGGATCCAGTGCGAAAACCTGGATTACAGCTCCTGCATGAAGGCCTCGTTTCCATGAAGCTCGTGATCGTGCCTGACACAGAAGCGGGTGTCCCTTCGATGCCAGGACAACTAAGACTCGGAGCTGAACTGGCCAGAGAATCTTCAACCCTGAACATCTGGCATGCACTCTGGTTCAGTCTCACCTCAACGTGGGAAGCTTCAGTCTGCGCTGCCTTGAATTCTGTGACCACAACACAGAACTCACTTCCTCCTGTGGCTAGCCCCTTTCTGGTGTGAATTCTTCAACCCTTCTATATTATCATGTCCCTGAGGATGACCTGTCTAGGCGTGCCAAATGTCTCTATTTTGACCTTCTGTTTACCTTCTGAAAATAGGGTACCGTAAGTGTGCCAATCTCTGTGGTGATAGGCTTGTTCATAACCTCCATCTGGATGATAGTTGACGGGGTGCCTGGGAAAGGTCTCAAAGGTAGACTACTTTATGCTTCTTTCAGTAGGATTGGTGACACGGGTGATCGCGTCAGTGCACGTGTAGTACAGCTGATACTTAAAAAGTATCATCTGTGTGATTTCGGGCCATTTGAGCTCTGTAATTATTAATGGAGTTGTACCAGATAGGCAAGTAGGTCTCCTGCACGTTGTTTTAGAGTCTGCATTCCCACTCTGTCCTGCATTGAAGCTAGGCTTTGATGAGGAGGTGGAACTGGCTATAGTCCCCAGTGATGAATCGCAGTGACCCCACAAACCTGGCCTGCAACCCTTCTCATGTGGCCAGGTAAGGGCAGATGCCTCCTGATCCCAGGGATGGTGTTCTGTGGGAGGATCGCATGGGGTGGGAAACGAGTCAGGAAGGCTGGTAAACCCCCTTGTTTAACTTTCCCGGCAATCCCTCACTCCTAATACCTTATTGCCAAGTAGAAGAAATAAGAAAACCTAATTCTGTTGGTTGGGACTAAAAGTCCCATACTCTCTTGTACTGTGACGAGGAAGAGGGCTCAAGAGCAATGTTGCAGGTCTGCTTGTTAAACAAAATAACCCACCCCTGAGGGAAGCAGAGCGGCTTAAAAGGCACCTTTAGGTGCAGGCCATTAGTTGGAGGTGTGGCAGGAATAGTTGCAGCCGTAGCAGCAGCAGAGGAAGTGCACGTTGTCGCCAATCGAAAAGAAGGGACGCCAGGACTTGGACCAAGCAGATTCCAGCTGCCTGTCCTGAGAGAGTCCTGTTCCCCCTAAATTGGAACTACAGAGGTTGCGCAGCAGAAAACATGATGGAAGACTGCTTTCTCCCCATGTGAACCTAATTTCAGATATTGCAAAAAGTGTCGGAGACTGGGGCTGAGAGTTGGAGTACAGCCGAGGGTCTCGGGGGCAAGAGGAGCTCTGTGACTGCATTACGAGGACAAAGGCTCCTTCTTAGAGGAAGGGTGTGTGTCCTAAAGAAGCCATAACCAATACAAATCCTGCAAAACGCAAAGGAAACAAGACGGAAGCCGGCGAGTGTAACCAAGCGCTCTGAGCCCTCGCGCGAATACAGGCAGGCAACTGTAGCCAAGCAGAATAACTGGCGTATGAGTGAAAGCAATAGAATACCGACTGTTGCTTGTCAGACAATGGGACATTACAAAAGTAGCACTCGCGTGAGAGCAAACCTCTTCCCTGGCACTGGCGTACGAGTAAAACGCTTTGAATGAAGCTAATTGAATCTAATAACCCTCTGACACAAATGAAAGCCTAATCATGTGTGCTTTAAAAGGAACTCCTTTTAGTTTTGGATATTCAGGGAAATCCTCTTCAGAGTAAGGAAAGTGAGGCGTTTGATAAAACCTATGATTTAATAAAATTGTATATTTTGAGATCATTCAAAAGTTGTCCACCTCACGTTTCTGCCCCCTCACATCCCCATCTGCCGCTTTCGTAATTACTTTTTCATGCAAGGCTTTAACTAGTTCAACTTTTGTATCAGTTTCTGAACAACTGGATATGTTTGAAACCGGCCCAAGGGACCTTTAATTGTTGGGGGACCGTTCGGAAAGGAGTAGGCCTTACAAAAGGTCAGGATTCGGACTCTGATATTGCACAGGCTCCGACCCCGTTGCATCCCAAACACTCCTTGGTAGGGGTGGGGGGGGGGCAACAAGGTGCACTGAAGAGCGAGTGGTCATTGACTGTCTGGACAGGACCAGGCATCTTCAGACAAGCATGCGTTATAAAAATGGTGGTATCCAGCCTGAGGGCAATGCTCTGCAGTGCAATCTGGTCCAATGTATGCTCAGTCACCAAATTGACTCCCTCCAGACTGGTGCTAGCAGATGACTACCATGTTTACCACAGTCGTTAATGATAAGAGTGGGGTGGTATGGTCCTCATTGTGCATGGATTACCCTTGCTCTCTCCTAAAATGTTAGGAAATATTCGTCTTTACTGCACCTTCCTCATCCTTTATATCGATCCCTAAACTTGTTGCTTTAATTTTTGTATCTGACCTGCTCTTTTTACAGGGAAGGCTTCACTGCACTGGCTTTGGCTCATATGTCATGGGGAAGCGAACATGTCCTTCAGGCTGATGTCAGTACTGGGGAACATTGTTTCCCTCAGTCTTGTTACTTTACTACTTTTAGTAAATTAATATCACTTGTAACCTTGTATCACTGTACATTGCATCTTCCAATGCAGTACGCTTTTTGTTTTGGCCTAACACTCGGCAGGATTTGTAGTTGCACTGTGTGCTAAATTAACAAGCTGGTGGCAGCAGTAACCTTTTTTCCATTTCTGCTGGTGCATTTCGTTTTAGCCTTACTGCGTTTACTGACCACATTTGGCTACTGACTGTGGCTAGTGGTCAAACATTGCCATGCCATGAGATTTTACACTTGTCTTTTGGCCATCTTCTGGCATGTGAGGCCAGGAAAATCCTTATATGGACTTCCAGTACCTGGGAAAGCATCGGCTTTTAGCGGACTACTGGAGGGCTATGTGTGTTTGCTGCCAGGAAGTGGCATGGGACGGTCTGGTCCCAATCCACATACTTGAGCCAGTGTGTCTGGGTGGAATAAATGACATTTTCTGCCAGTGGTCATGATTGGAGCCTTGCTGTGGGCTTAGGGAGGGGTGGGGGGATGCCCCAGATCTGCCTTGGCTAGTGGGGGCAGCTGCTCTTAAGATAGGAAGAGGACCCCTGCACCCACTCTAGAGAGATCCTGGTAGAAACCGAAGGAGCCACGACTCCGGTCCAGCTACAAGACTTGCGAGGAGACCGTGGTCCCGTCGGAAGGAGGCTTGGCAGCCAACTTCTGTTGCTGCTCTGTTAGAGCTCTGTCCTGTGGAAGATCCCCAGTAGTCCTGTGAAGAGCTGTGACCCTTGGAGTGGAGGGAACCACCATTCTCAACGTCAGCTCAGAGTCCTACAAAGAAGAGCCTTCAGAAGTGCCCCAGGACCGCCTTGTGGCTGACCAACCCTGAGTTTGGGCTACCATGCTGCCGGTGTCACTGTTCCGAGTTGCGGCCTATAACTTGGGAGTTCCTCAGCTTGTCCTATAAGACTTACCTCTGTGAAATGTTGTGGTCCTAGTAGCAAGGGGAACTGAGATGGAAGGGAAGGTCTGACCGCGACAAGAGGATCCCTTTTTGTCGCTGTGCATCGGTGGCCGTTGTCTGAAATTGCTTACCTGCGTCCATTCCCGTCCTGAGGGGCCCTGCGTTGAGTTTTGCTGCATTCTTCCACTGAGTCCTTGCATCCGCATCGGGCACGGACCAGAGATCTGCTCGATCCTGCAACCCCTGGCATCAATGGCTGAGACTGACGGCGGGAAAAGCGACCTCGGGTCTTCAACCGACCTGCCAAATCTCATGAAGAATCGGAGTACAGAAGGTGAGTTATAGCGATAATTGCCTGCTCCCTAAACTCTCTTTAAAAGTTTGCTAACTTTTACAAAACCTCTTTGGCTTTGCCATTGCGTGTTCACACAATCACTCCGAAAGTTGGGAATGCGTTTATTAATTGCATTAACTTGTCCCCTGACATTTGCAACGGTTCACTGGACTGTTCATTTTTTCCAGCTTCAAAGAACTGTATGAAAGTTTGCAAGGCCCCATACATTTTATGGATGGACCTCCTGAGGTTAGGATTTATTCTCTGTGGACCTGTAGTGCCAATACTATTCTGTACCTTTTTTTTCTTTTTAGGGGTTTTTGTTTGTTTCTTTATTTGTATTGCGTGCCAGACCCGAGGGTATCGGGGCCAAGAGGTTACGAGGAAATTCACAGCTTGGGTTACAGAGATATATTACATAAGGCAAACAAATATATACAGAGCCAGGCATAGGTAGCAGTTACGAATCTTACAATCGGGAGTGGGCACTTGTGTAGGGGATGCTATATTGGAGCAGAATGGCAGAAACGTAACTGACTAGGTACAGAGTGGTGAAGGAGTCGAGGCCTTCATGACCTGTTGACTTAAGCCAATTGATACAGTTCTGGTATGATTGATCTTCCCGAGTTCCATAGCTGGGCGGCTCTGACGGGAAAGCTACTACCTCCCACCTTAGAAAGTTTGAATCTGGGAATGGAGAGGCAATTCGAGTTGACTAGTCTGGAGGGTCTAATGGATGTCCTTCTGTGGCGTGTCTCAGATACCTGGGAGCAGCATTGTTCAGTGATTTGAGTCAATGATGCTGTTTTAAGCTGGATTTTGTCGTTGGTCGAAAGCCAGTTGTTTTGTCGCCCATTCTCAGATATAGGATCTCTCCTAGCTAGACCGAATGCCGCTCCAAGGGCATTGTTTTGGAGGGTTTGGATTCTCCCGATGATGATGGTTTTATTGGAGCCAATGTAAAGGACGTTGCAATAATCCAAACGGAACAGAATGAGGACTCTGGCCAAAATGATGCAACTGTTGTTGGAAAGAAAAGGTTTGCCGGTTCTGATAAGTGGTTTATGTATTTTGCCTTAAACCAGTATTTTTATTTATGTATTGTTTAGTGTTGTGTGATATTACCTGGCTGTAGTCATTTTTCACTGTATTTTGGCCATAAGTAAAGAAGTATGTTTATACCCGATTGTCTAGGTGTAATCTTTGACTGCTGCACTGTGTGTACTCATTGTGGACCCCTTACAAGCTCACCACCTCTTGAGACTTAGCCTAGACCACTCGCCTAGCTACCTTGATCTAGTTTGGCTCCCTAGAGTTGTCCATGTCACAGTATAGGTTGGCCTAAAATCAGTCCTAACATAAACCACCCGTACAAATCCCAATCCTGAAACACTAAATCACCAGCCCCTTGACACCTTCTACAGCAGGGGTCTGCAATCTCATATGTCATGGACTTCCACTTCCATCAGCCCTGGCTAGCATAGTCCATGGTGAGGGATCATGGAAATTGTAGACCAAAACATCTTGCGAGCCAAAGGTTACAGACGCCTGTTTTACAGTACAAACCTTCTCGCTCATCCACCTGAACCAGTCTTTTCTGAAGTCTTGGATCATTTCTATTGCTCCATACTATTTCAGAATTGGGGGCATAAATCTCTAACTCTTCACCTCTACCGCCCTCTACCCCCCCGCCCCCCCAATCTTTCCGGACTCCCTCTCTAAAAGGTCCGTTATTCTGAACCGCTCACAACTCCACCAGTACTTAACCTAGCGTGCCACAGTGCATCACCCACACTGCCGCCTTATTCCTTTTTTGTCCAGAGTCATTCCTTCAGTAGACTTGCTGAAAACCTACACTCCAGGTGGCAGCACCAACCCTACTGGCGTATTACCCATCTATGCAACCCTAAAGTGTAAACAAATGCCTACAGCCATGCCTTGTTCCACATCTGTAGACCAAAGTGAATCCCTGCCTCGACCCCAAGTATTGCATAGAAGCTACACTAGGCAGAATGAGCATACAAGCATTCTTGAGGTCCACGTCCACATACCAAAGAAATTACACAAACACGTGACTTTGGCAATTTAAGGCACTTTCTATTTGCACAAACTCACCATGTCCTTCAACCCAGCACATGACTTGTACGCTATATTTATGACTTCGCCGACCCCATTTTTGCCCCTCTACAGCAGTCTGTTAGAAGCAAGATGCTATCCTACAAGATCAAAATCACCAATTCGCCTACTAATGGATCATATTCTCGCCATCACGCAAACAAACGGAGAGCCCGGCACTACTACTGCAACAATAAACCTTATGAAAACCTTTTGTACATACTCAAACTCCAAAAAGCTGCCTAGACCCTCAATATCTCCCTTTGTAATGGGACCTACCACATTCAGTCTGTGGAGCTGCATTCCACGACAGCCGTCGTAGTCCAGTGCAGGTCTAAGGAGACGCTGCTTAGTGCTTGCAGGTTGTTCACTATAACATGTATTCTAGATTTCTTATAAAATCTACCTAATCATTCAGGCATGGATGGCAGCCCACGGCCTATGCCTGAATAATAAGACAGAGCTTTTTATACTTGGTACCGTCGCCAACCTGAACAAACTCGGCTCCAAACATGCCCTCTCAATATTGACAGGAATAATATTAATGTTCTTAAGGAGGTATAAATCTTAGGTTTCTAATTAGATTCTGCCTTAACCTTAAGCACACAAGTTAATACTATGGCGCCAGCAACAGCTTACACTTGTAAGCTAATCAGTGCCTGTAGGCCATTCCTCTCCAAAGAAAGTTGCATCATCCTAGCAAACGCCCTCATCCTCTCGAAGTTGGAGTACTGTAATACCTTGTATTCGGGGGCGAGTAAGTACATCGTTAACAAAATCCAAATACTACAGAATGACGCCTTCAAAACTGCATTGAGCATTCCTAACAGAGTTAGGAGTTGAGTCGACGAAACAAATGGCTGTCCATCAACGACAGAATCCTGCTTAAAAGGGCCTCCTTCACTTACAAATGCCTCAACAATGCAGCACCACCGTACTTGGCGGAGAGAATAGTAAAAGAAATTGACATCTTGACACCACTAGAACAGTCCACTCCTGTCTGATGATCCCCATATTCAAACTAAAACAATCTGGAGGAAGTAGCTTCCCGGTTATGGCAGCACAGACTTGGAACACACTCCCATATTCACTGAGAGGGGACCAATCCTTCCACAATTTTAGACGCAATACTTTATATTGGCTTAGAACAAATGACAATTGAACCCTTGCTATTGCCTGCCTGCTTCTTGTACATACTACTGTATCATGTAATTTAGCTCTTATGCCTGCTTTTTCACCACTATTCCTGCTTCCTGTACTCGCCGCTGGTGTGTGTAATGTAGTGTCCCTTTCTATCTTGCCTGTGCAACCGTATTTACAAGCTAATTGTATTGTGTGTATATCCTATGCTGTAATGTCTGTAACCTAAGTTAAAAGCATAACCTGTTGCGCCCACATACCCCTGGGTTCAGCGCGTCTTACAAATAAATAAATAAACAAAGCTTACTCCTACTCGCCCATGATGCTGTGTAATTGTAGTTCCCAACCTTTCCTGCTGAAGAAGGGCACTAAAGATCTGCAGATGCTGCTTGGACTTCTAGTGCCATCCAAATATGGAGGCCGTTCGTTTCACTGCATCATTGGCAGCTTGTCACAACCGCAGGTTCCTGGCGTTTATGGAAGAGGTGGAAATACGGCGGCCGTCCAACCGTGCCGCCACGTTGTGCTCCCAAGCGCTGTTAGCGGTCTAGTCCTTTCCATCATGGCCGCTGCCGAGTGTACTTCCCTGTTTACGCTCGGCGCGTTGCAACTTCTGTATCCTCTTCGTTGCTAGCGCTCCACAGTTCCCTCGCTTGGCGGTGTTCCGCTCCTGTCCTATTTTCCTCTGCTTACCTCTCTCTTACCTCTCTCTTTCCGTTATCTTCTCTTCTCTCTCTTGCCTGCGCCCCGTTGTTTCTCTTGGGCGCTTGGATTGCTGGCATCCCTTCTCCTCTCCTGCCTTGCCTCTTTTGAGTTCTCTCTCTGCCCCCCCCCCTTTGATTTCATTTTTGTGCCGTTCTCAACTCGCCTTTACTTAGCTCTACCCGCCGGCATTCTGGTCTCCCGTATTCCAGCTGATCTTGGTGTATCCTCTCGTTCCGCTGCATCGGATATCTACACTCCGAAGGGGTTTTTGTGCCGTAAGGCTTTTCCCCTTGCCTCACTTGTCTGTCGCGGGGGGGAGTCACCGCCGATTCGTTCCCAAAGGGTTGCGGTGGCTTCCTCCCGAGGCCGACCCTATCTACACAAGGAGAGGAGGACTTTCACTCGTCGATCCCGCGGAAAGAAGTTGGACTTCTCATCTTCATCAGGTGAGGAGGAAGGGGAATTTGCAGACCCCCAGGGTTCGAGTGGGGTGGACAACATAACGGAAAACCCTGTCGATACGCCCACAGCGTCAGGCATTGATGATAGCTTGCAACGCCAAAATACTGACATGGCAACTCCCCAGCAACTTCAAGAATTGGTTGCGGCTGTACAAAACTTAAACCTGGAAGTTCAAGCCCTTAAAACGGCAAATACCGCTCTCCAACAGAGTTACCGTCAGAGAACAGCAAGTCACAGATTTACCGCCTTTGCCTCTGGTGTCAGGCAAATTCGACGGATCAGAGAAAAAAGTTAAAGAATTCTTGGAAGCTTGTAATATCCATTTCGCTTTCAGACAGAACGCCTTTTCCTCCGATCACGCTAAAGTGGGGTTTATGATCACACACCTGACTGGTAATGCCCTAGCGTGGGCTACCCCATTGGTGTCCCAGTCCGACCCAGTGTTACAGAACTTTGTAGCATTCAAGGATCTTCTCAAGCAGACATTTCTTCGCACTGAGAGCGCTCACCTGGCTAGTGAAGACCTGTTGGATGTACGTCAGGGTGGTTCTGACCTACTCACTTACATATCCTCCTTCAAAAGACTAGCTGCAGAAGCTGGCTGGCAAAAAGAGGCTCAATACACCATCTTCAGGAGAGGTTTGCGCGAAGAGCTGAAGGACGAGCTTGCTAGGATCCCTCGCCCCGATTCTTTCTCAGATCTCATAAAGGCTGTTGTACGGATAGATTTTCGGTTGACTGAACGGAGGAATGAAAAGAGAGACCCGTAGCTCCAGCTCTTACCCCGAGACTCACCCATCGACCTCCTCACCTGCCGCTCGTCCATCCACCCGGGAAGAACCTATGCAAATAGGAGCAACCAGAGTGCCCTTGACAGCGGAAGAGAAGAAGAGGAGAAGAGAGGGCAGCCTTTGTCTATACTGTGGCTCCTCCACACACCTCTTGAGAGACTGCCCAGATGTACCCCCCAGACGTCCGGGAAAAGAACGCCCTCGGTAGTTGGCAGGACGGACTACCGAGGGGTTTTTCCCAGTTCCTATGTCACTTTCATTTACTTCTGCCCAACCCTCGGACGACCAACGTCTCATGGTGGTATCCGTCCAGCTTCAGTTCAGAGGAAAGGAAATGGAGACTCTGGCCCTGCTGGATTGTGGAGCAGCCGGGAACTTCCTGGACACACTATGGGCCGACAAGGTAGGCCTTCGCAGGATAGCCAAGAAGGAAGACCAGAAGGTAGAGGGAGTAGATGGTACCCCTCTGTGCTCCGGCCTCATTACCCACACCACAGAGGAGGTACGGGTATCCATTCAACAACATACTGAAGTACTGAGCTTCGATATCATTCGCGCAGCTCATTTCCCAGTCATCTTGGGGATTGGTTGGCTCCGACGACACAACCCTACCATAGATTGGTTGGCCAATCTTCTAAGTTTTCATTCTGCTTACTGCCAGGAGAAGTGTCTTCCAGGACCCTTGTTCGAAAGCGTCAAGATGGGGTGTGCCCCTGAGAGGAGCACGATCCATTGTATCCCAAGCTGTCTTCAGGAGTACGCCACAGTGTTCCAAGACCAACAACCCCTGGAACATCCTCCTCATTGACCTGAGGACTGTAGGATAGACTTAGTCCCTCAGGCTCTGGTTCCGTTTTGTAGGATGTATCCCCTTTCCTTGTCGGAAAAGGAAGTCCTTAGACGCTACTTAGATGACAACTTAGCCAACTGACTTATCCGACCTTCCTGATCATCAGCAGGAGCATCCCTATTCTTCATTCCTAAGAGGGACTCCAAGGACCTAAGACCTTGCATTGATTACCGAGGGCTTAACCAACTTACCATCAAGGACCGCTACCCTATGCCCATAATCTCGGAGATCCTGGAGACCGTCCAAGGCTCAGTAGTTTTTTCTAAACTCGACCTTCGTAATGCTTACCATTTGCTCCGCATCAGGACTGGTGACGAATGGAAGACGGCTTTCCGCACTCCTCATGGGCTGTTCGAATACCAGGTTATGCCCTTCGGACTGGTCAACGCTCCCTCCATCTTCCAAAGGTTTATGGACCGTATATTTTCTGATCTCTTGGGCCAAAACACTGTTGTCTACTTAGACGATATTCTGGTTTACTCCCGTCAGCCCGAAGAGCATACTCGTCATGTGAAGGAAGTATTACACAGGCTGCAGCGACATCATTTATTGGTCAAGCCGGAAAAGTGTGCTTTCGGCAAATCCTCTGTCTCCTATCTGGGGTTTAGTTTGTCCAGCGAGGGTATCGCCATGGATCCCAAGAAAGTCGAAGCTATTCTGGGCTGGCCCTCCCCTTCGTCGGTCAAGGAGGTTCAAAGATTTTTGGGACTGGCCAACTTTTACCGGAAGTTTATTCCTGAATTTTCCAGACTCACTTTGCCTATCACCTCCGTACTCAAGAAAGCCTCCAGGCCCTTTCGATGGTCCAGGGAAGCCGAGGAGAGTTTCATCTGCCTGAAAAGAAGGTTCTGTTCTGCCCCTATTCTGAGACAGCCGGACCAACTGCTTCCCTTTATTCTTGAGACCGACGCCTCCGCGGGTGCGGTTGGCGCCGTTCTCCTACAATCAAATCAGGGCCAAGAACATCCCATCGCCTATTTCTCCAAGACTCTGAACCCTAGTCAGCTAAACTACTCCGTCATAGAAAAGGAGCTCTTAGCTATGAAACTGGCTTGTCTAGGATGGAGGCATCTTCTCCAAGGGAGCTTACATCCGTTCCTGATACGTACTGATCACAAGAACCTACAGATCGTACGTCAACAAGAGTGTTATAACACCAGACAAGCCCGATGGGCGCATTTCTTTGCACAGTTCCATTTTCTCATAACATACATACCTGGTACCCAAAACCAGGTTGCTGACGCCTTATCTCGCAGAGATGAGACCTCTCTGGGATATGAGAAAGAGCTCATGTTTCCCCATATCAAGATCATTTCCGCTGTATCGTCTTTCTTGGAAGAAGTGAGGGAAAGATCTCTTTCCCCAGAAGAAACACTCTTGCAAGTGGGGAGGATTCCGGTGGATCAGAGGGACGGTCTGTACTTCACTCGAGGGAGGCTCATCCTTCCGTCACAGGACCTTAGAATACAGGCTCTCCAGTGGTGTCACAACTCGAAGGTGGCCGGGCATAGAGGCTTACGAGGGACTTTGGAATTACTGCAGAGATCCTTTTACTGGCCCGGTATGCGAGCCGATACTCAGGAATACATCCAGAACTGTCTGACCTGTATGCAAAATAAACATCCTACTCGAAGTCCCCTTGGCCTGCTTCAACAAGACTCGATTCCCTCAGGCCCCTGGAAGCACATATCTACAGATTTCATCGTAGATCTACCGGTTTCCCAGGGCTGTACCTATATCATGGTAACTGCGGACTCCTTCTCGAAGTTGGCTCATTTTTCCCCCTTACCCAGGATACCTTTGGCCTCCCTTATGGCAGAAGTCTTCATGAAAGATGTCTTCAGGTTGCATGGTCTCCCCAAAAAGATTGTGTCTGACCGTGGGAGCCAATACACCTCAAAATTCTGGACTGCCTTGTGCAGACTGTTGGGTATCGAAAGGGCCCTGTCCTCTGGGTTCCACCCACAGACTAACGGGAAGACGGAAAGGCTAAACGGGACCCTTGAGCAGTATTTGAGGTGTTTCATTAACCAACAACAGGATAACTGGGTTTCCCTCTTACCAACAGCTGAGTTCGCTTATAACAATTCTGTACACAGCGCACTTGGGATCAGCCCTTTCTTTTGTAGGTATGGGTACCATCCTAAATCTATAGTACCCACCTTCTGGACTGAGACTCCTATACCATCCTTAGAATCCTCTCTGTCTAGATTAAAGGAAGCCCATAACACCGCCAACCAAAGTCTTCTAAAGGCCAACACCCGTAAAAAACTACAAGCTGATAAACACCGGAGACCTGTACCGGATTGGAACAGAGGATCCAAGGTCATGTTATCCACCAAGTTCTTGCCCCGCTGGGTACGTCCTTCTAAGCTATCACCCCGATTTATTGGTCCCTTCGAAGTCCTATCCAAGATCAATCCAGTAGCTTATCGCCTCAGACTGCCTAAGAATCTTAGTCGCATTCATCCGACCTTTCATACCTCTCAATTACGTCCCTTCGTATCAGGGAACAGAAAACAGAATACCCCCAGACTCCACACTTTGCCTGCTCTACCTCTGAGGAATACGAGGTCTCCCACATCCGGGATTCTCGTTACCACAGAGGTCGCCTTGAATATCTGATTCATTGGAAAGGTTATCCTTCTGAGGATACCTGGGAACCTCGGACCCATGTACATGCTCCCCGTTTGATATGTCAGTTTCACAGATTACATCCCAGCAAGCCGGGGGAAACCTGACTTCGAGGGGGGCATACTGTCACAACCGCAGGTTCCTGGCGTTTATGGAAGAGGTGGAAATACGGCGGCCGTCCAACCGTGCTGCCACGTTGTGCTCCCAAGCGCTGTTAGCGGTCTAGTCCTTTCCATCATGGCTGCTGCCGAGTGTACTTCCCTGATTACGCTCGGCGCGTTGCAACTTCTGTATCCTCTTCGTTGCTAGCGCTCCACAGTTCTCTCGCTTGGCGGTGTTCCGCTCCTGTCCTATTTTCCTCTGCTTACCTCTCTCTTACCTCTCTCTTTCCGTTATCTTCTCTTCTCTCTCTTGCCTGCGCCCCGTTGTTTCTCTTGGGCGCGTGGATTGCTCGCATCCCTTCTCTCCTGCCTTGCCTCTTTTGAGTTCTCTCTCTGCCCCCCCCCCCCTTTGATTTCATTTGTGTGCCGTTCTCTCAACTCGCCTTTACTTAGCCCTACCTATCGGCATTCCGGTCTCCCGTATTCCAGCTGATCTTGGTGTATCCTCTTGTTCCGCTGCATCGGATATCTACACTCTGAAGGGGTTTTTGTGCCGTAAGGCTTTTCCCCTTGCCTCACTTGTCTGCCGTGGGGGGGAGTCACCGCCGATTCGTTCCCAAAGGGTCGCGGTGGCTTCCTCCTGAGGCCGACCCTATCTACACAAGGAGAGGCGGACTTTCACTCGTCGATCCCGCGGAAAGAAGTTGGACTTCTCATCTTCATCAGGTGAGGAGGAAGGGGAATTTGCAGACCCCCAGGGTTCGAGTGGGGTGGACAACATAACGGAAAACCCTGTCGATACGCCCACAGCGTCAGGCATTGATGATACAGCTATACACACAGCAAAAGTCTATTCACATACTGCTCCCACTCCCAAAATAATGATGTGAATAATCAGTTTGTACAACCCCAGATGTGTTTATCACCTAGAATTAGAAGGACAACTGTCCCCTAAAGCTCAACCATCTATGTTGGGCATTTGCCACTCAAACTGAGCTAACGCACCTTACTAGGCCTCATACTAGGAACTTCCCCAGCTGTAACGGACAAGGGAATGTGTCTAGCCCCCCCAACTGCACTGGTTCTCCATTAAATCCATTTCATATGCCCTGTGGTTGGGCGGCCATCGGGCATGACCTAGTGGGGAAACCAATATTATGCAAGCAAACTATACCCCTACAACCACCCACAGGGACCGCTACCAACTCTCGTCACACAAAAATACACCAACAATGGTAGATGGAGTTTCAGAATGTTCTGTTCTCTCAACCCACATTTGGAACGCCTTATCCCTCCCCATCTGTAATAATGTCTGTAAACCAACCTATGTTAAAATTGCCACCTCCCACAAGCCAAGCAAGTATAATGGCTCCTGCCAACCATGGCCACTTCACCAATTGCCAACTGTTTAGGTAGAACATCCTGGTTTCTCTCTTGATGGTGAACGGCTGTGCATTTTCACTGGTTTCTCTTCATCATTGATTTGGTCTTCAGTGGGCCTATTTTGAACAGTGCACTGCAAGCATGAGTCAATGATGTTACCTTGGTCGTCCATAAGGCTATCAGGAGAGAGGTAATTACGAATTTTACTATTTTGTTTTTTTACATTGGTGAGTAAGTCCGACATGCGTGTCTTTATTTGGTTGCAATGCGGTGTTGATTTTTATTTTCATTGGCAGCTGCTTGAGCCCGGAGTATGAGCAAAATGACTACCAAGTGTTTTTTTAGAGCTCTCTGGCCATACAGTTTTCTTTTTGTGTTCTTTTTTTAACAGGTTTCACAGCGATGTTGGGTGGGGGTTTTCTTTAAGCACTGTGGTCAGGGTCTTTCAAGCTCAAGAGGTGCAGTGGGTTCATTCTAGATATCTGGAGAGGCAAAACCTCACTGTCTGATTTGGTGGGGTGTCAAAGTATGTTGATGCAGAGATTGGGTCCTTCTTTGAGCAGTAGACCCTTCAGGTGCAGAGTTCCAGCAGTGGATAAGGGGGTCTGCTTTCATCTCCCTCAGTAGTTAGTAAGTGAACACAGCACTGACGGGCACCACAAATCATTAAAACGGAGGGGTGGGTGGTCAGCCATCACTTGGCAAATGGCTTTCACACAAATAAATACATCCATGCTATCCCAGACGGGCATCTGCATTTTCCAGTCAGAGCTAGTTTCAGGCTTATCACAGCCCCCACTCCTGGGATATAGGCATCTAGGAGCCAAAGATAGCCGCCGCCTCAAACGTACAAGTTGGGGTAGGGGGGGCGGTCATGTGGCCCCCCCTTAGGTCTGCGAGCCAACGAAAGACCACCTCCATTTTGGTGAATGGAGGAGGGGGATCAAAAAGGACCCAACCAGGTAAAATGGATTCCACCATTTGAACCCATTTTACACGTGTGAAAAAACAGACCACCAGTTTAGCTACATAAATAGCAGAGATGCAGTGTCTTCTCTCGAACACCACAGGCTCCCTTTAGGGCAGGGGTGCACAACTGATTTTGACAGAGGGCTGAAAGTACCTTACATGATGGCTATAGAGGGCCGAAAAGTAAATTTGGTGGGTCGGTAGGCGGGGCTGGCGGGAGGCTTTTTCTCCCCCAATTTTTATTAAACACATGGAAAAAGAATGTTTTTGAGGTGTAACTATGTTTATTTGTATTTCAAAGTTAGATTTTGTACTACACATTTTCCATTATCATTTAATTCAATTTAGTTATTGCATATCGTCTATTTAATAAAATTATATATATTTTATTGACCCTTGATTGGACATTCTGTTATTTTGGACTCCTATACTTTGCTGTTTGGGTTGCATACTGTGCCTATTTATTATTGGGGTCACTCTTGGGGTGCGACACTATGCCCCATGGCTCCCACCCCCCAACCAAACACTATGCCCCATGGCCCCCACTCCTCAACCAAGCACTATGCCCCATTGCCCCCACCCCTCAACTAAGCACTATGCCCCATGACACTCTCGCTCACCCAAACACTATGCCCCATGACCCCTAACCCCCAACCAAACACTATGCCCCATGACCAATGTTCCCTCTAAGCTGTGCGCTTGCCCAGCTTCCTTCTGGGTGCTGCTCAGAAATTTTTTAGCAGTGCACACAGACAATTCACACCTATTCAAATAAGATTTAATAAGGCACAAGCCACAGTAATTACCTGAAATATTCCTTCTCAAAATAAGCAACTAGTCTTGATATTCTGCTAATTTGCATTACGGTCACCCTTGCATAGTAGTGTAAACACCTAAAATCCCTAACCGCAAAATACACACATGAGGTTAAAAACTAATATGGAAAAATGGCTCCAATAACAGATGAATCTAACTCAGATATGCCTGCACACATTAACCAAATGTTCCGTTGCCTTCCATGACTCCTAAACTAGACTCTAACACACCTTTACATTCTGACTCTAACTTCTGCCCCAGAACACATTAAGATAATACCAGAACCTTGACACTTCCTGTCTTGGCTCTGCCAAAGTTTAGCATACGTGTACCTACATCTACTTGTTTTATGTTTGTTTTAATATGAATAACGTTCATGCACAAGAATTTGTTACTCATTGTGCCTTACCAAAAGTGTCACCCACACTATACAATCAAACTACTAGCTCAAACATAGGATAATGCCTGCAAGTGAAGGCAAGCGTCCCCAAAAGGCATTACCCTCCCCACAATGAGAGGCAGTAACGGACACACCCCAAGAAAGAGGCCAAGACCAAGTGCGGGTAAATGTAAAAGGTTCTTTATCTAATCAAATAGGGCATGCAAAGGACTCTGCAGGCTCCGATATCGCTCTGTCTGACAATAGCAAAGACAGTCTTATTTATTACAAAATTTCGTCATAAACACCTACACACTATAGGGGGTACATATTCTTGGGGATTGGGTGGCGTCGACTAACTGTAGGTGCAGTTGTGACGAGCAGCTCCATGATTGGTGGACATTAGCGTGGTGCCAACGTGGGGCGGATAGGTCAGCTGGGCTCATCGGGGTGGGGCTGCCAGGCCAGGCCCGGTCAGTGTCGTTGATGGACGGGTGCCCTGACATTCTGCCCTTGTGGCGACACACAACATTAATTTGTTTAGATGATTCCGGTTGTCCTGTTATAGGTTACTCTAAAGGTTAATAAGACAAGAGGAATACGTATAATGTGAGGCTTTACCAATACATCAAGACACTGTTACTTCTGACCTGTAATACTTGAAGCAGGTCCAGCAGAATGGGCGGAGGTGAGGCTATGCTGCTCGCACACCAGCTTGGACTGACGTGTCTTGGTGGGAGGGGAGGGGAGGGGAGTTGGCCTTGGGTGTATGTGTGTGAGCAATGCTCTGTGCTTGGGCTGCACAGTATGTAAAACAAGGAAATGATTAATAAAGTAGTCACGCATTTCTACTGTCTATACATTCGTGTATTATTTTATATTTATCTACAATAATTTGGTAGCATCTCATATCACTAACCATCGAACAACTGTATTTAAGCAATTTCACATGGTAGTAGCTGAATAACACATGAGGTAGCATTGGGTTTGGTGGTGTACTCAGGAGCATAGAAGCAATACATTCAGAGTCGATAATCTTCTCATTCTGGCTTGTACATTTAAACGTGTCCCTCTGTGCAACACACATATGCTTGCAGTAATGCTTTTTCTGCCTTCCTTTGTACTTAGCAGCATTCGTTAATTAGCACTAGGTGGTCTGTACCAATTTCTTTTTATTAAGTAGTCCAGGCACACGGTACCGTGTATGAGCTGAGGCCATGCTTACTTTACCACGACTTATGACGTTCTTCCCATCCCCAAAACATTGCTGTGTATAACTAAATATAATAACCCTTATGAATCATTTGGCTTCAGGGGGTTGTTGAACATCGAGGGGGGTTCATGTGCGAAGGGTGGTGGCACCATATGGTTTACATGTTAGGGGTTAGATGCGGGGTCGAGGCTTGTTCTATTAGGATGGTTTTCTGTTATTTCCCAGACTTGAACCTCGAGTCGGGTCACTTCGGGGACAGTGATGTACTGCGGTAGGTAAATGATAGTGTTTGTTCTGATACTTGTTCGTGTCTGTTTGCTCGTGAGGACGGGCCTTCAGCGGATCTGCCATGGTGTGGAGGCGCCAGGGGAAGGGCATGGCCTTCTGTGAGTGGGGGCCAAGCTGTAGCATGATGCTTCCAAAATGGTGTCAATGGTTCGTTACAGTACAATTCGATCAGTCCCGTGTGTCGATCAGTAGTCACCCCCTCACCTGGGCCCTGGTGAGGGGGACCCCTGACGAGCCACGAACCTCACGTAGGTGGGGCTTGTCGGGGAGGGGGGGGTTCTTCTGGACCTGTCCTCCCATACATTTCCCCCTTTCGTTAAATACTGTAACTCACCCAGCCTTTGGTGCTCTTTTTCATCCGCAACAGCCTCGTCCCATGCTGGTGTATCTTTTATTGGCATCCAGGCTCTACACACCCCTCTCAGGCTTTCCCCTCTCCTAGCATATTCATCTGGTGTGCAGGTCATGTATATACAACCCCCGTCCAGGTCCACCCACACCTCTGTATACCATTCCCTTTCTTGAGGTTCCTTTATTGTGGTGTGATACAATCTATCTACTATGTCCCCATTGTAAGGTAGAGGTACCAATCTGTACTTTGGCCCGGGATCCTCACCTGTTTGTACTTGAGCTTCGTGCATGACCTGTGCCACTCCTCTAGTGTTGCCCATTGTCACCATCATTGCGGCATTAGGCACTGCATTTGCGCAACATCGAAGACCCAGCTGGCACACGCAAAAAATCAAAAGTAAAAATACCACGATGGGCATCTGCATTTTGATCGTCAATCCAAGCCATGATGGTACCCAAGAGAAGAGGTTGTCAAACCAGGTGCTGGCGTCTGCTCCTCCTTCATTTTTCATTCGTTCCCCCAGGTTGTCCACTGCTGCGATGACATGTGACAACGTACCATTATCTGCGTCTTCAGAAGGTACAAATGTGCAACATGCGCTTCCTATTTTTCGGCAAACACTGTCGTCCATTGCTGTTAACGGGTCTAGGACATACCTGTTCTGCATAGTCATTAGCCACAGGGCCCTTAGCTCCACCATGATTACGTTAAACCCTTCTTCAGTGTCATTAGCTAACTGGATCAGCTCCCAACGTGTGATCTAGAGCCATTTTGCATTTGCCCACGCCTGGATGCTTGGAACGAGTGAGGCAAAGAACGTTTCTGCAGAGCTGAACAGTGTATACCTGTCTGGAATCTGCGTCAATAATTCTGAAGATGCTTTGGATATGTAATTGGATGACCTTCTCCTCCTCTAACACCCCTTGCACATTGCCGGAAGACAGGACATACATTTGTGGCTCTTCTGTTGGCGTGGTGTTTTGTTCACGGGGGCATCCTTTTCCCCCAATAATATGACTCTCCGGAATCACCATCAACGCTGAGTGTAGTGTTGCCTAATAACACGTGCCCCTCCAGGACTGTGGGAGGTGCAAGTACGCCTGTTTGCCGCAGACCCAGTAAGTGTCCATGAGTGCTGCTGTTCCTTTTTTCATGTCTGGGATAGTGAGTGTCAGGTTACAGTGCTTGTTCACACCCATTGGGTTCTTCCCTTCCCCATAGAAACATAGATCATAGGATATTTCTGTTTGTAATTTGAACGGATTTTCTATGGCGGTCTCCCAGGTCAGCGTCGTGATGTGCTCTTTCCAGACTGGCGTGCATGTTTTTTTCGACCCACTGTAATTTTTCTGCCGTCAGCCCTCGCAGTGCCTCAGCTTTGCACAATATTTCTTCGTCTTTCCATTTATTGTCCAAAAACAATGTCCCTTTGATCACAAAAAAAGGTTCTTTCAGGCATATCACTCCTTTCACTCTTGAGTAGGAGGTTTTCTCATTCTGCAGCATTTCAAAGGATACTTCGTGTGCCTGAAAGGTATTCTTAATTCTGCACAAGGTGAGATGAAGGAGACATTGGGCATCTGCAAGAGGCAATTCTTTTGGCAACAGAACTTTAGGTGTGCCTGAGACGTGGGGGATCAGGGAACAGACATAACAACTCTCGTTTGTTGTCTGTTTTGCGGTTGGAACTCGGGTCCGCATACCATTTGTTTCACTGGTGTGGATGTCTCGGGTCTTCTATTGTGTCTAGACCCAGGCCAGAGTACTCATATTTTCTCATCCCCACCTCCCTCTTCTCTGACTTTTTATTGATAGGGGAATGGAGCTCACAGATATATAATAACTAAAGCAGATCTCCAAAATTATCCCCAAAATTATCCCCCTAAACAAATAGGAGTTCCCCTCTGTCTACTAGCCATCTTTGACTAGCTACAATCGAGTTCTAATACTCTAATTTTAATCAGTTGCAAAAGAGAGAACACATTTTTTGACATTATACATTTTTTCTTATTTTCAATGTTTTACTCTGTATCCATGTTTAATGTGCATAGTTTTCCTTCCTCCCTATTGTTAATTCTCTGCTGTTGTCTGTACTTACTCTTCTCTTTCCTCTTGGACACTATCATATGCTTTGCGTACGTCAGTTAAATGTATCCAGTATCTCAAGTCCTTTACCTTTACTGCAGTCGGTGTGCAAAATATCACTTCATAAGGGCCATGAAATCTTGGAGCATTCCACCTCCGTACAAAACTTCTGACATAAATCTGTCCCCTGGCATTAATTGCCCTTGTGGGCTTTGCTCAACAAATGTTACTGTCTCATTCCCTTCTTCTCGAGTATATGGTGGTGCGAGCTGCCTTGATATCATGCTAGCTGCTCTTGAGTTTTGTCAGATAATCAGTAAACTCTTCTCCTAGTATCGTGGCACTTATGTGTGCATCTGAATGTCTGCGGAGTGGAGAGTGTGCTGTATACATGCGCCGTCACAATCTCGTGCGGTGACAAATGGTGGTCCTTGCTTGGCTGATTTCTCAGCTCGAACAAGGCCAGAGGCAGGCAATGGACCCAGTTCTTTTTTAGGGAAAAACAATTTTAGGAGGCCGTTGATCTTCTCAATCACGCCATTACTTTGCGGATGATAAATCGAGCATGGCTTATGTTTTATTCCTAACAAGGCTGTTACTTCCTTAAACAGCTCGTTAACAAAATGAGTGCCATTTATCTGAGTGAATCACGTCGCAAATTCCCCAGCGCGGGAATACTTCCCTCACTAAGAACTTTGCAGCGCATTTGGCATCAGGTCACGCACACGGCCCTGCTTCAACCCATCTGGAGAATGGACAGACAGCCACTATCATATACCGTGCCCCATTACACCTTTCCCCCATATCTGCATAGTCAATATGCAGCTCTCTGAAGGGCCCCACTGGTTTTGGTATTGTTCCTTGTAGTGTCCTCAGTATCATTCCTGAATTGTATATTTGACATGTCGTGCATCCCATTGCTAGTTTTGATGTATGTTCCTGGAGGTCTGGCACAAACCAGTTTTCTTGTAGTTCTGCTGCTATGTGTTGTTTAGCATTGTGGGCTGGGAAGTGTAGTTGCTGCTGAAATGCTATTTCTAGGAGTGTGAGGGGCATTACCACCTTCCCTGTATTATTCTGGCGCCACAAGAGATCTGTTGCTGATTGACTACAACCTCTCTTTTCCCACAGCCCTTTTTCCTCCTCACTTGCTCCTTCCTGTAACTCTAGTATTTGTGACACGGGCATGGTGTTGTATCCGTCCGGAAGCTCCTCCACTATCTGTTGGTGTATTAAGTGCTCACCTGTTATTTCTTTTACTAAATAGGACACTTCCTTGGCTGCGGCGTCTGCTGCAGCGTTTCCCAGAGAGATAACGTCCGTGTTGGACGTATGGGCTTGGCACTTCACTATTGCTACCATAGTGGGTTCTTTCAACGCCTCAATAAGTTCTTTCAGGAGCTCAGCATGTTGTACTGGTGACCCATCTGCTCTGTGGAAGCCCCTCCCTCCCCATCTTGCCAACCCTCCGTGTACTGTAGTAATGAATGCTGAATCTGTGTAAATAGTCACTGTACATCCTTTTGCTGCACGTAATGCTTCAATCAGGGCTATATGCTCAGCTGCTTGGGCTGAGTAATGGGAGGGCAGGCAATGCTGTACTATCACTTCGTACTCACCTTCTTCCAATCTTAAGACTGCCACCCCCACGTGCTTTTCCCCTTTATCAGTGTCGATTGATGCTGACCCATCCATGGAGTAAACCTCTCCTTCATTTAGGACATTTTCACTTACCACCGTGCCTTCCCCCTCCTCTCCTCTGTAAGTGGCACAGTCGTGTTCCTGCCTGTCTTCTAATGTGCATGGCTCTGTAATGGATGTTTCTGGGTTTACTGTTTTGCATCTAACTGTGTATGTTTGCACTGGACAGTTATTTCATATACAGTTGCTCCTTGTGTTGTCAGTGTGCTTTTTGATCTTTCTAATATAGCAAATAGGGAGTGTTCTACAAATAATGTCACAGAGCATCCCATCACTATTGTTGCACTTTCTTCAATGGCGAAGGCTGCGAGAGATTGCTCGCAAGCGAAGTGTCCTTACATCACTGCGTCTAATGTGCCACTGTAGTAAGCAAGTGGCTTGTGTCCCAGGGATGTTTTTTGCGTCAGCACTGCTGTCATGAGGCACCCTTTGCAGTGGGAGAACCGGTAAAACTCGCGTTCATAATCTGGGTTCGCGAGTACTGGTGCGCTTGAAATCCATTCCTTGAGTGAGGTAAATGAGTCACTCATTTCTGATGACAATAGGATTTCTGTTCTCCCGCTGAGCCTCTTTGAGTGCCTGCAGTAGTGGCCTTGTGTATTCCACATAATCTAGTATCCATGCTCGGCAGTAGTTACACATACCTAGGAATTTTTGCGTGTCCTTCACTGTGTTCGGTCTCCTCACTGCTGTAATGGCATCTACTCTGTATGGTATTATCTTTTTGCCATCTTTTGATATTGGCTGCCCCAAGTACAACACTTCTGGTTGCTAGTACTGTAGTTTCCCTCTGTCGACCTTGTATCCCTTGTGGGCCAAAAGAGTGACAGAATCTTTTCTGCATTTTTCCTCATTCTGTGCGCAGATGAGCAAATCGTCTACGTATTGAATAATCGTGCTCTCAGCTGTCATGTTTCCTAAATCTTCATGGAGGATGCGGTTGAATATACTGGGGCTCTCACAGTACCCCTGGGGTAACCTACAATGTTCGTATCTCTTTCCCCCCAATGTAAAGGCTGTTAAATACCTGCACTCTTCTTCCAATGGGATGGAGAAGAAGGCATTTTTCAAATCAACCACTGTGAAATGTGAGGCATTGTTGGGATGCTGCACAATATTGATGCAGGATTAGGGACCAAAGGGAACTCTTTTTGAATGACATCATTAAGCAGGCGTAGGTTTTGTATCATCCTCCATGCCCCACCTTTTGCTTTTTTAATTGGATAGATGCAAGTATTGCATGGCAAATTTGAGGGCACTATTATTCCTTGGGCCAGTAATGCACTGATTATTTCTTTTATCCCTTCCTCTGCTTCTCGGGACAGTCGGTATCGCTGTACCCTGGGCAACATGGCCCCAAGTTTAAGTTTTATTTTGACTGAGGTGACTCCATGTAATAATCACACAACATGGGGGGCCGGTAGTCCACAGATTAATGGCCACTAATTTCATATCGCCATCAAAGAAGGAAGGCAGTGCCCCCACCACTGCCATCAGCTGTACTGGCACCTGCAGGGTATTGCTATTTCCATTATTATCTCACCGTCATTTTCAGAGTCTGAGAAAAGATCTTCATCTGACATATCCCGTAATGCAATGTCGGCATTGATGCACAACGCTGTGTGCCATTCGCAGCCGTGTATATCCATTGCAATTACGGCTATTCTCTTGGCTGAGATTTGAACTGCATGTTAATCTAGGGACATCACTGTGCCTGGAACAATCTCTGGGCATGCTATTGGTCGGAAAATGATTTCTGCTGGCACTCGCCATTCCAGCTTTTTCAGCTCGGGTACTACTTGAGCCAGTGTTTTCAATCCTTGAACATATCGGGATCCACCGGTATGCCACACACTTCTGGTGCTGTTGCTCGTGCATGCACTACCAGCATAACGTGCAGAGGACAGATCCCTGGGGTGGAGCAAACTATCCCTCTCTCCGTGAAGGAGATAGTCATATTAAGCTTGCTGAGAAGGTCCCTTCCGAGCAAGTTAATCGGGGCCTGTTCTTAGTATAGTAGGGGTGCTCTCACTGTCTTACCCCCCACTGTGACGTCTAACTCTTCTGTGTAAGGAACTTCGACAACCGCCCCAGAGAACCCCTGCGTCTCCAATTTACGATTTAGGTAGCGGAAACCGTCCTTCATGTAAACATGATTTCTCAGCTCCCGAGTCCACCATAAATATGAACTGTTTATTCCCTATCTGTGTCTCTATCAATGGTTCCTCTGCTGCATTGTAGGTCGTAGATCGAACTGGACACGCAAGTGCTCCCTGTGGGCTGTCCTATGCTGGATGTCTCATGTCCCCCCCTCCCCCCCCTTGACTGAAGACATTCCCTGATACCACCGCCACTCCGCCATATGGGGCAGGTGCACTGTTGGCAGTCGTGGCGAAAGGGGTTACCTTGTGTGTATTGCATGTGGTTGCGGTTTTGTGGATGCTGCTGTACATTGTGAGGGTGTTCTCTTCGCTGTTCTACATACCCCCGCTCTGGCTGCCCTTGTGGTCCTCCCATGGGTAATCCATAAGTAATCCATAGGGGCTCCCCGGGTGAGGATGACCACATTGTTCGATACCTTGATACACATTGTTTGGTCTACTTCTACGTTCTCGTGAGAAATGTCCCCACCTCCCACAATTCCAACAGTTCCCCTGTGCCCCCCTTGGACCTTGTCCTCCATACCCTCCATTTCCCCCGTACCATTGACCACCCCCTCTGCAGCCCCTGTACCCACCTCGTCCTCCGCGGGGGGCCCACTCTTGCGACTGCGGTCCTCCGTATTGCTTCTGTTCATTCCACTGTGGCTGCCCGTTGCCTGCCCATTTGTTGCCATCCTCCCTTGTGTTGCTACCAGCCCATCCTCCTAGTCCCCCTCCCTGTCGTGGGGGAGCGCTGCCACAGCTGCAGCGACCTTCACGAGTTTAGTTTGAACTAGCTTGGCCTCGTCTGCCAACCTTTTTTGAGCAATCTCCTTCTCCCTTTCCTTTATCCTTTTGCAGTGGTGTACTATTATGCTTTGTATTTCCGGCCATCCTTTTGCTTCAATCCCTGCTATTTTGTCAAGTGCTTTTTGCACCTCTTTTGGAAGCCCTCTCTTTATTATGAAGTAAAATAAGGATGTTGACTGAGACCAGGGTGTGCCCGTTTCGGCTCTCCACATCTCCTGCACCCGGAAAATGTAATCCATAGCATCCTCCCCCTCATTCATTGTGCACTGCATCACTGATTGTAAATCTGGCGTGTCTGGAAAGGTTTCTCTTAATGCACGCACCGTGTTAAAAGATGCTCCAGCATGACGATCACAATCCAGTGTCACTCCTGGGAAGCCAGCCTTTGCCCACACTCTATCTGCATGGTCACCCACTGCCGATACTAGCAGACCTTTGACATCTCCTACTGCTAATGGCCCTCCTGCAGTGTGTTTTTCGAATGCATATATCCACTTACTTGCCCCTCCATGATAGCGGGGGCACTGATTTTAACACATTGGCTTTGTCCATCTGAGCTCAGGGTATATAATTTGGTCCCCCACCTCCCCTATGTATCAATGGGAGTTGTAGTCTGCCCTTTGTAGTTTTGCCAGTACTCACCTTCAATCCTTTCCTAACGGTGCCATTCTTCCCATCCTATTCCTTAACCTTCCTGTCCATTCCTCTTCCATTGTTCTTCCCAGAGATGTTCCTTCTCCTCTACCGGACCCTCCTCCCATTGCCACACTCAACCTCCCACTTTCCTGTTCATCGCCCCCAATATCGCACCACAGTTCTTCCATCCTCCCGGTAGCCATTCCCTGATCACCTGTATTTTCATCCATCTCCTGTGGCCCCAATTCTATTATTCTGGTTGGCTCTTCCTGAATTCTGAACAGTATTTCCCCTTTCTTCCATCCCTCTTCAGATGACTTGTCAGGTGCCTGTGCCCTAGGTGTTTGCTCACTTCTAACCACACTGGTTCAATTCTGCTCACATATATTTCTTATTCTAGATAATTCATCTCTTGCCATAGAGAGCCTGGAGTCTAGGTCGTCTGTCAATTTGTCTATATCTACTGCGGGTATGCTTACCTGTCCGCGCTGTCTGGGGCACTCATATGGTGGTGGTGCGATGGGTCGTGGGGTGGCTGTAGGTGCAGCAGGGGGACATATGTGGGGTCACTATACCCTTCTGCTGCCACTGGTTTGTTCAGGAATCGATCCCTCTGTTCCTACCTCTTCCTTTCCAACCTCAGGTAGAAGTAAGGGACTGTCCACTGTGGAGGGCAGGTTAGACACCGACTCCTTCCTTCGTAAGGTAGGCATTTTCTCAAATAGCCTCCACAAGTCTAGTATTTGTCTTCTATGAAATTGTTTTCCTTTGTACTTCATGAATATGCATGTGGCTACCATATCTAGGACACTCTTATCAAATGATCCCCTTCTGGCCATACTTGGGTTAGTCTTTCTCCCTTCAGCTCTGTGACCCACTGATTGTGGTATTTTTTTATACGTTCAGCATACCCAGGTACATTTTTACAGATGTGGGCCATGAGTGTTTCTGTCCCCATATTGTATTTTTGGCTCTTTTTTTAAATTTTTTATCCTGTTGTATTAGTTGTATCTAACGCTGTGTAGTATAAGTGTGTGTGTGTGGCTTCTATTTTAGACAATTCTTGGGCATATACAAAGGAAACGCTTGCTCACACTATTACTACCTTCAGATCAAAAACATTTGCTTACAATATTATTACCTTTTAGATCTTACCGGGCCACACTTACGATGACCATACCATAGGGCTATATAATGTCATTAATTCAACATCATTTCTTTGCAATTCAGTAAAACATTGTTAACTTAACATATGCAACATGGAGCAGACACTTAACAGACTTTTGACATACACCACATAACATTTACCCACCCCCCCCCCTTTTTCTCCTTGCCCTGTGTTTCTCTCCCTGGTAAGGTCCCCTTTCCCTAGATAATCAATTATCCCTACACCTTTTAAGCCTTTCATCTTTTGCTCAACAATAAGGTACCCTGACTAGAGTGGAAAGAGAAAGAAAAAGAAAGTAGCAGTTTCTAACGTATACACTGGGTCTCCCTATTATCAGACACTTTTATTTTGTTCTCCACTTTTTGACTTATTCCCAGTACTAGTTGAGATAGCACTACGCGGCGCCGACGTCTACCCCCTTGCAGAGCTAGGTTCCTGCCTCTTATCTTCTCTTATTTCACCTTTTTATCCTAATGGCCATATGCAGAGAAAGTAAAGTAAATACTAATGGTTGAAAGTACCCCTTTTAAATGACCTTGTGCACTCTGACTCCCTTCCCCTTCTCCCTTTACAATCACTCGCACTTAATACTCACGTGCCCGTCTTGAATCGAGTTTCTCTGGACTGGGTCCATCCAGGCGGCGCTGCCACACTCGATGGCTGCCCCCCCCCGGCTCCGGCGAGTGGTACTCAAAGGGCTTTTTTGGAGCGGGATCCTGTACCCTTTGTTTTATTCTGTGCGCACGTCTAAACGTACCAGTTGCTGTAGGCGGGCAGCTCTCTTGAGCGGGAGCACCGTGTGTCTCCACTGTTGCCCGGAATCTCTCGTGCCAGAGGGGACGATGACGAAATGTTGAAGTCTTGGACTGGTTGATGAGTTTTCTGTAAAATCACAAATGCCATATTTTATTTTCTGCCTATGTGTTTGGAAAACGTGTTGTAAAATTTGTCAAGAATTGCAGTGGCTGGGAAGAGGAAATTTCTTTTCAAACTGTCTTCTGCAATGGTAGTTCACTAAATACACATGCTCACAAAGTGCCTTGCCTCATTAGTCCGTTGCGAACATGGAAAATTACGTGCGCACAACAGCCAACCGTTTCTGCAAGTAGAGAAAAATAATTAGAGGGAACATTGCCCATGACACCCACCCCTCAATTAAGCACTATACCCCATGGCCCCAACCAAACACTAGGCCCCATGGCCCCCCACTCCCCAACCAAACAATATGCCACATGACACCCACCCTTCAACCAAACCACTTGCCTCATGCCACCAAGCATGCACCATGCATACATACCCATACAGACCCCAAACCCCCACTCCCACCCCTGCATACAGACTAACAAGCATATACCATGCACCCATACATGCCCCAACCCCCACCACCAACTCAGCATAGAAACTCGCAAGCATACACCTTGCACCCATACAAACCCGAGCCCCCCAAGTCGGCATACAAACTCACAAGCATACACCAATACATCATGCACCCATACAAACCCGAGCCCCCCAAGTCGGCATACAAACTCACAAGCATACACCAATACACCATGCACCCATACAAACTCGAGCCCCCAACTCAGCATACAAACTCACAAACATACACCAATAGACCTTGCACCCATACAGACACGAACTCCCCCTGCCCCCCCCCCCCCCCCCCCCACCCTCCCATCACAACAAACACAGCACTTCACAAAAACACTCACTCAGGCAGACCCGACACCCCTCCCCACCCCCGAATCTCAACATACACACACACAAACATACAGGCAGGACAAACCCGACACACAAATAAGCAAACAGTGCAACATTGTTTCCCCTATGTTGCTTTCGCAACAGAGCGTCAACCATTACATGAAAAATAAGGCAGTACTAGTGGCTTTGTGTCAAATAAAAAGGGACTATACTAAGAAACCTATTGCCAAACTTTACAACTAATACAAAAAGGGTGTGGGATGGTTCTCAAGAAAAGAAAGAAGTGTTCTCAAATATGCCAGGAGGCGGCAGCCTGGGTCTCCCTTCCACACTTTTTGAGCACGGGGTAAAGTGGTATCTTGGAGCACCGTCGAGTCTCTGGCTTTTCCAGCACGAGACTACAGTTCTAATGGCAGCTTTCAGGACCGACGATGGCCAAGTCTCGTTTCATTCGAAAGTCTCTTGCCTTCGAGGACCGGATGTCTTCACCTAACAAAAACAAGTTCCTTCAACAAATGAAAGTTTGTTCTTAATGTTCACTGGGTGATGGATTCACCCCTGCGTCCCCTTCTTCTGGGCGCTGACCCTACTCAATTGTTTACCACATTTTCACGCAGGGTGATGGCTTCACTCTTGGGTCTCTCTCTTCTGGGTGCTGACCCTTCTCTCTTTAGCGGGATTCACTCCCTTGTTTTCTCAATGTCTTTTCCAACAGTTCATAGATCCCTTTGCTGGGTTTTATGTCTGTCAAAACTCTGTTACTAGGGACTTTAGACTTTGTCCCTGTTGGGATTTGCTTCCCTGGTTTCCTCTCACTTTGGGATACTTCATTTGTGGATCAAAGTCTTTTGATTGTACGGGGATTTTGCTTGACCCTCAGTATGACCACTTTGACCTATTCCGCTGGCTCTCCTATGGCTTGGTGGTATCTTTAGTTTCTCTCAGATGGGGATCGACCAGAGTCTTGAGTTAGCACCCGTGTGGTGCCCGTTTCCCTCTGCAGCTGGTCTTCCCCTTAACACTTTACAGTTCTTTCACAGTTCCTCGCACTTTGTTCATAACTTGCCACTTTGCGATTATCAATGAACACAGCCCGGTTCTTATCGGCTCTCCCCTCGACTCACCTGCTGTGATGAACCGCTTGGCTTTCCTCTTCATTGGAGTCCGGGCCGGTACCACGGTCGCAGGCACTTCCCTTGCTCCTGCTTATCGGCGTGGGCTTGCTCCTTGTACCGTTGACCTCTGGTGCAAGACACTTATGCTATTTTTTTTCGCAGTCTTAGGCTTTCTTTCTTGAAGGTTCTGCGGGTCTGGGGCGAAAAGGGCAAGGTCACTTCTCTTCTCGATGCCCTCTCAATTCCTGCCATCTTACTCCTTCGTTTGAACTGCTGCGCCTTATTAGCCGTCTCGTCGTGCTGTCTGCCGTGCTCGTACTGTGCTCTCTGGCTCCACCTTTAATCCCTGTGGGGAAGGGAAAGGGCCGTCGGGTGTATGTGATTCTGATCAATTGCCTGACTTTGCCTAACCCTTGTATTGGGACATGTCAGGTAAACGGCTCTGGTGTTAGTCCGTTCTATTTGTTGTGCAAAAGTGTTTGTGTTGGAAAAGGGGGGGAAGGGGCAGAGGTTTGGCATGTCCTACTTGAGAGGAAGTTGGGTAGCGCGTCTCACCCGTTGGTCTCCCACGCCCCGTGGATCCCCCCCCCCAAATCTAGGTGATCCTCCCTCACTGGTCCACCCCCAGGAACTGGATCCAATAGCGATGGCCGTGTCCTGGCCTCCTGGATGACAGATCCCCAGGGACTAGCTAGGGAGACACCTTCAGGTTTCTCACAGCTGCCAGCATCCCTTGTTGCCTGGGAGCTCTACTGTGACCTCCTGAAACGTAAAAAGAAGGCAGGGGCCTGATGGGATATGCACTGCAATTGAGTCCTGTGGTTCTCTTAAATACATTGGCAGCCCCAACAGCACCTTGGTGTGGTGGCGTTATTCCTCCAAATCTGCCACAGGATATTGCCTTCTGTTCTTGGGGACTTCTGTTGCCGTCCTTTCTGCTAGGTACCAACACTGACTTTCTAGCTGATGTCATGGCTGAAACCTTGCTCTGGCTCTCCTCTGCAGTGCCTTTTCTGAAGTTTGCCTTCTCTGCAGCTCCCCTTGGAACCTATCACTCCAGCTTCTCTTTCTCATAACCAATCGCTGCATATGGTTTTTGTCCCATTCTAGTCTATAGGAGAAATCTTTAAAGTACAAGGTTTCCCTAAGCCGCTAGTTCGCCTTGAACATGGTGTTACTCTTTCATTTAGAGACACTTTACACTTGTTTCCCGGTTTTTAACATTTAGCTGTTGATTTTGCCCTTCATGCACAACATTTTTATATAAAGGAGTATATTTTGAGTGTTATAAGATCCCTTGCAACAAATCCCAGCTGCCTAAATGCAACCTCTGCACTTAAGATACCTGTGCGTTATTTCACTTGGCAAAACTCAGTGACATTACCCACGTGGGGCATAACCACACATTGAAACCGATGCGTGATGTTACGGAACAGACCTGTGTTTTGTTTCTCTTTTTAGAAACTTTTTTTTCCATTTCCATGGACCCGCTCTCGTCCCCCCCCCCAAACATTTTGTTTTTGAACATGGTCCTGACTTTTACCAGTGAAGTGAAGCCTCCAGCTTCACTCCGCTGCACATTTGCCAACTGTTAAAGAGAAACTGATCGGTCCTTAAGACTGTCGGTTCTGGTAGACTTTGTTCTTTTTCTTTTTTTTGTTATTTTTTGGGCAACATTTTATCATTGCACAGTGCATTTTACAGTGCAGGGTTTCGTTTGTATTACCCTAGACTACACTTAAAGGGATTTATGGGTTACTTTTGGATGTGCCTAAAGACGTGGCAGCAGTTGCAATTTTACTATTTTTGCAATACCTTTCCTTCGCCTCACAGTGTACTGTGTTTGGCTACTAACTGTGGCTAGTGTCCCAACATTGCCATGCCACAAGGGTTTTGCTTGTGCTTTTGGTCATCTTGTTCTGTGGCCTTCCTGCCCTGCCAGCTCAGGAAAATCCTTTTTGTGGTTGTGCATTGCCCGGGAAAACCATGTTTTCGCAAGCTAGTGCAGGGCCATGTGTGTTCCCAGGAAGTGGGCTGAGGCTCTCTGGTCCCAATCCACATACTGGTTTCTGCATGAGTTTCACCATCAGCGGTCCAGATTGTATTTGTATTTCAGTATTTATAGGACTCGGGACAGACTTAACCATATAAAGATGCAGCTTGTATAAAACAGGGTGACAAACTGCTAGGCAACAATTGATGTAGTAACACTGTGTGAGACACTAAACTTGTTGGTATTGGGTAACCCACCTCTTGGTATAGTCCTGTACTACGCAAGTTGGTAGTGTGACTGAGCAGCCAGGCTTATCTCAAGAGGGGTAAATGTAGAGCTGTACAAATGAAATCCATAAATGCAAGTAGCCACGTAACACTTAACACTCAGGTTTCAGTTATAGTTATTTATTTAACATCACTTTTTAAATAAGTATTCTTTAAAACGGGCAAGATATGCAGCAATCAAATATACTTTAAAATCCTTTTCCAGAATCAGTATAGGCTTAGTAAATCCTCTTTAGATGTGCTGTTTACACACTTCTACACCCGGAGGTGACTTCATTCACAAGGACTGTAAGGGCATTTATATATCACTAGTACACTTTGCAGATTCAGAGGTTGCAGAAAGGAAAGGTTAGAGGAAGGAAAAAAGTTAAAAGGGTTCTATTCTAAGGGCATGTGAGTATACTTAAATCTTCCAATGAAGTCTAGACAAAACCAGCAATAACAGTCTAAAACCAAGTTATCACCTCTGAGAGGGACGGAAAATATCAGTCAATGAACTAGAAGAGTCTGCAGGGAGCCAGGACAGCCAAAGTCAATTGGAGCACAGTCTGTGGAGCCGAGGCACTTCTTAGATAGCAATGTCTTGCACAAAGTTGGAGAGTTTGTTGTAGAAAATCACTGCAGGGTCACAAGCTGTACTGTACACTTGTGCACGGTAGAGCTGACCTGAACTCTAACAAAAGTAGCTACTGCAAGTCTCAACTGAGAAGAGCAAAGCAAAAGACACTGTGGTAAGTACCCCAAGTCTGATCAGTACCTCTGGTTGGAAGAAGAGTGGTCCAGCTGGCTTCTGTCCTGTTGCAGTGATGCAGATCCTGGGTTCCTGAACCTCAGTTGTGGGGACATGAGGGAGGACGTCTGGAAGACACCTGCAGCAGCAATTTGAGGTTGGCGGCAGCTATGGGCTCTTTTCGGATCGGCAGCAAACAGCACCACCGTGGATCTTGGATACCAGTTGGGCTTCCTTCACGCCTTGAGTCCTGCACTCTAGTGAGGCGAATTGAGCTCTCGTCGTCCTGCTTCTGGAGGGTCCTTAGACTCCTGGAGCTTCTGGCCCAGTTGCAGACGTTGCACTCGACTAGATTTCCCGACCCCTGGCACTCGGTTCCTGCAGCAGCAAAGTACAAGAAGTCTGGGAAGATGGTCCAGTGGAGTTCGTCTCGGGGTTAGTTGATCCTACAAACCCAAGGGGAGAAGTCGTTCCTTTCCAGAGCTTCTCTTGTCGATCAGAAAAGGAATTTCAGCACAGCAGCAGGGCTTCCCCGGGAAAAGGTCCAGGAGGATGCAGCAAGCTTTGTTCATGGTTTCTTCGTTTGGTGTTTCGCAGTGGTCGACTCTGCCTCTAGTACCAAACACTTAACTTTTTAAGCAGGTTTCTCCCATTCATGCACATCCTAGGTTGTCACTCGAACAGCAGCGTGGCTGTCCTGTAAGGACAGCCAGCCAATCACGACTGGGTGCATTCAGGCATTTCTAGAGACAAAGAACAGGGGAGTTTCAGGAGCCTCCCTCCCTTTCCTGCCCTTCCAGATACACTGGAGCGAGAGGAGGGTTTCAGTACTGAAGCCTGCCAAAGGCACAATGAACAAAGGGCTCAAATCTGGCTTGGCGTGCAGAGTAAAACCCAAGAAGGACCTCGCAAACAGAAAATGGTGACAAAAGAAGGCCAGGGCCATTTTGACAAAATGGTCACCAATGGGTGCTATACTGCAGCTGAGGATTCAGCCTGCGTTAGCAAAGCACAATGGTAGGAAAATTGAACCACTGACACCAGCCATTTAAAGTAGTGAGGGTAACATAAAAAATGTTACATAAGTAGGTAGGATAAGGAGTTACTAGGTAATCCCCCCCTACCCCCCCTCCTAGCCCTTCACATAAGATGGTGTGTGCTGGACCCACAAAGGGAAAAGTTAGGTAAGGTCAATTTCACTTTACTGTTCTTGAGAAAAGTAGTTCACACAAGAAAATGTAATTAAACCTTATGAGAAATCTAAAGCATTTCTCTGTGACACTGCACTGCAGGTGCTGTGTGTCACCATACAAAACGTAGATGCCTATGGAGTTTGTCACACTCCAAAAACCAAGGACACCTGTAATCCAAATCATGTCAAAACAGATGAAAGGGAGAAAAAGGGCACACTTTCTCCAGGGTTAAAATTAAAAAGTTCTTAAGTCCAGCAAAAGAGCTGGGGGTCTCTAAGGTTGAAGGGAATTAGCACAGAGATTAGAGAATTCTCCCTAACACAAACCAAATGGCTAAAAAGGGGTGCACATATTATAATTTACCTAATTAAAAGGGTATCTGGTAATAATATCGGCACATATATGGTCGCCGTAAATAATATCGCCGGGAAAATGTTGTGGCGATATTATTTGGGTGACCATATACATGGCGACAGGGGCAAAAAAAAATGTGTGGGTTGCGGGTTGTCCCCCGCATGTTCCAAGCAATAATGTTGCCACAAAAAACGACCATTTTCCGGCCATATTTTTGCATGGCGATATTTTTGTGGCTACATTATTACATGGAACCATTAAAAGGGAGGAAAGGGTCCACTTATGGCCCCATCTTCAACTATTTAAAAAGGATGGTCTCGAGGGCCTAGCGGAACTGCAAAAGCCTCTCACAGTTCGTGATCTCTATGGGGATACTATTCCAGAGTCTGGGGCAAAAACCTGCAAACATTCTATCTCCTCTGGAAGTGCATACCGATCGAGGAACACTGATCAGCATCTTGTCTTTAGAACGAAGCATTCTAGACAGTTGGTAACAGATTTTATGATTCAAGTAGTCAGGGGCGAAGCCATTTAAATTTGATGTGACCTTCCACTGACAACCAGTGCAATCTTCTGCGCAGAGGGGATACAAGCGACGGGCCAGTCTGGCGGCATAATTTTGGGATTTTTGGAGCCTATGCATTTGTTTGGCCGGAATACCCATCAAAAGACTTTTGCAGTAGTCCAGGTGGGAATTTGTTGAGGCCCCCAACACCACTACACAATTCTAATCAGGAATGCACAGTGAAACTTGGCAAAGTGCACGCAGCAAGTAAAAGACTGCCTGACCCTTTGCGCGGACCTGCACCTCTCTTCTAAAATTGTCTTGCCAAAGGCATCCACAATTTTTGATCTTGGAGGCAACGAAGGATTCTTTAGCAGCCGTAACAGGATGCTTGTGCCCAAACAATATAAGCTTCGTCTTTCATGCATTCAACTGAAGCTGATTTTTAACCATCCACTTGTTTCAACAAACACTGATTAATCTTAGAAAAAGCATCCTTAATATTGCCAATTTTGATGTATATCTTGGTGTCATCGGCATAGAAATGGTGACTCCTCCCGATATCCATCAGAGGACACAGGTTAAAAAGCAGGGGCGACAGTGAAGATCCCTGTGAACTCCACATCCCATCACAATGGGGTCTGAGGTATAACTCCCGAATTTGACCTGCTGTTGTCGATTGGCCAAAACCGATCCAAACTATTTATTGGCACGTTCAGAGACATTACCTACCACTCTCAAGCGGTTAAGCAGAATGTGGTGGTCGACTGTGTCGAAGGCCGCAGATAGGTCTAGCATTACTAAACGTGATAGCCCCCCCCCTTTATCTGCGACCCCCAACAGGTCGTCATGCACAGATAACAGTGCCATCTGGAAGCGGTCCAGTAATGACTTTCTTTTCTACATATGTCTACAACTGGGAGGTAACCACCTTCTCCAGGATTGTCCCAGGCTATGGAAGACCTGCCACAGGACGTTCATTCTTTAAGCTTGCTGTACCCAGGTTATTGTTTTTTGTAATATCATTTTTTTTACTTCCTGGGAACAATCCCCTGGACTAATTATTTATTTTTGAAAGTTGTCATAAAAAGGGTCAGTTCTTGGGCTAGGCATCTGGCTGTGCAAGCAGGCAAGGTAAACACAGAGTCATTGGTGGGTTTAAGGTCTAGAATAAGTGACTGTACTTGGACCCATGTGAATCAAATAAGGCACAATCCTCTTTGGTCTCAGTTTGCAGTGCGCTCAATGGGTGGCTCGATCCCAGGCCCCCAGGCAGGTGGCAGGTTGGTCCCTTCTGTGATTTAGCCATAATACTCTCCTGTCAATTCTAACTCTATTTTTTCCTTGGGGTTTCCAAGGAGCGCATTTGGAGAATATAGCATCCAAAGTCATAGTACCAGTGGTGAAAGATTCCTCCCCAGAAAGTGAAGCATCAATAAAGGCAACATTTCCTTTCACTTCATCTCCTGAAATGTTGGCCAGGTCTTTAAATCTCCGAACACTGGAGGTCTGTCTTTTGTTTCCAATTTTCCTCCCACCGAAAGAGTCGGGGAGAAAAACTGAGCAAAATGATTAGACCACCGGTCATTGGAGCGTCTTCCTCAGGGATGAAGGCTAAGCAGACAGTATGGGTCCCTGAAGGTTTGCCCTTTCATCTAGGATCCCCTTTGACATGGTCACTAGACCCACAAACCACACATTCACCAAAGCCTTTCTCGAATGGGGGTTTCTGGTAACCTCCCTCTGGTTTGGCCCGAGAGGTTTCACAAAACCTGTATGGTTTCCCTTGGTGTTTGCCCTTTTGGTGTTTGTTGCCCCCTTTTTTGGTGGTGGAGGATTAGAATTTTCTTTACTATCTTTATTGTGCTTCTTCCCCACATCCTTTTTCTGAGTTGCCCCTGAATCCTTATGAGTGGCCCTGTTGACTACCCATAAGTCTGCAGCCTGAGCTAGTCTCTTGGGATCAAGTTCCTCGGCGTCTGCCAAGTGCTGTCTCCGCTCAGGGTAGCAGGTATCAATAATAGCCTCCAGTAAAAAAAGACAACTCTCATTCCTTCAAAGGAGTTCACTTTGTAACCCTTAACTCAACCATCTAAGGTTTTCAGGCATTCACACACCCAGGTAGCCCAAGGAATCCCATAATTGTTCTTGTGATCTCTAAATCTTTTTAGGTACCAAGAACGGTCTTCCCAAACCTGGCTACAAGCGCCTGTTTGACTAGTTCATAGTCCAGTCTATCAGTAGCTTTCAATTCCATTACCACATCACAGCCGTTCTGGGGAAGCCTAGACATTATCCATGAAACTAAATAATTCCCTTTTATACCTTACAAACCATACGTGTATTCAAATTACTCAACCAATCCAACACATCAAGGTTAGGAACATACATACTCCTTTCTAGAATACCCTGAAAAGGAAGCGGTGTCAAGAGACCTCTTTTTCATATCGCATTCATGCTGCCTTTCCCTCTTAGTGCTCCCTTGTCCTCAGATTGTACTGTGAGCTTCTTAAATTCTAGTTCCAGTCTCATTTTCTCAAGTGAGAGGTATTCTGGGGTTACATTGTGACCTTGTGGGGTCAGGGTAGGAGGTAACTGAGGTACAGGAGAAGGCTGTGGAGGGGGGGGGGGGATTGGCAGACCCTTGTGAACCCTCTGAACCATTTGGCAGATTATATCTAAGCTCTAAACTTTCATTCTCAGAATCTTCTTCCATATCAATGTTGGTAGTAGGGGGTGTTGGGCTTAGTACCAGAGTTTTTATTATTAAAACGTTTTGTATCCACACCAGTTTTCTGACTTTACAACTCGGGCCCCTTGCTTTACATAAATCATTCAGTTGGTTTACTGTAAATGCAGTAGGGGACTGTGCAATTATCCATAGGCGACATGTTATAAGTTACTGTTTGGTGGAGTCTAGCTTTGTGGATGGTTTTCTTGAACCCAGGTCTAACCAATACTCACTGTAGTCCAATCTACACCAGTCCCCCTGCTGCCACCAGTAGAGTAAGATTTTGTAGAGTCCAGCTGGTGTGGGACTTAACATGACTTATCTGCTTGGTATAAGTGACCCAACTTTTAACATATGCCTGTACTGCGCAAGTCGGTAGAGTGACTGAGCAGCCAGACTTATCTTCGAAGAGGTACTGTGAGCTGTAGAGCAGTACAATGAAATCGGTAATCTCAAGTATTCAAGTGAACACTTGCATCATTTTAATTTAACTTTTATGGGTGTATTTATATATACACAAAACAAAAGAATCTCACTAGGTTATGCAGCAACTAATAGTTACATCAAGTAGCATTTCGGAATCCAGTTATTCAAGTAGCAGTAATGCAGGTAAGAACATTCTTTTTGTACTAAAACATTTCCAGCACATGGGAGTGACATCAATCAAGGTCAGTAGTAGCACTCCTGGTTCACCATACAATACTGAGTTTGGTGGAAAAAGGTGTTAGGGTAGGACAGAACATTAGTACTGTAACAATAGGATTTTCTCCCAGGGCAGTCTTTTATCCCAGCAATAATAGTGTAACACAATTAAAACCTGTAAGGTAACAAGCACTGCCCTAGCCAGTAGGGTTCAGAAGGGAGGCTTTTATGGAGCCAGGACAGCCAAAGTCAATAGGACAATTCTAGTTCTGATGCAATCTTCTTAGAAAAAGTTTGTTAAACAGTCAGTAGTTCAGCGAAGGAAAATCCAGGAGCTCAGGTGAGCCTACCTGGGGTGCACACGCTTTTCTCCTGCATAAGTGAATTGCAGTAATTCAAATCGATAGAAAGGAGCACTCCCCTAAACCAAAGCCCCACAATACCTTGGAATTGAAGCAGATGTTGCAGCTGACTTCCTTCTTGATGCAGCGATGCAGACCCTTGTTCCTGGACCTTGGTCGTGGTGACGAAAGGAAGGCCGTCAGGCAGGCTTCTGCGCCAGCACTCTCGAGAGGGACTCTGCAGCAATGGATTGCACTAGTTTCAGCAGCTGTTTGTGGTTTTGGAGACTTTTTCTCAGCGCCAAAGAGTAACAAATATCCCTGGTTGAAATTTCCTCAGTCCTGAACTCTAATTCGTCCTACGGAAGACGTTACACTCGTCGATGGTCCGGTACCCCGGGTATTGGTAAATTGCAGCCCAGGAAAGTCACAGCGACTAAAGGGGTTGGCCCAGAACGAAGCGGGTCTTGGGGCTGGTTGGTCCCACCAGCCTAATGGAGGAAGGTTGTCCTTGGTGGAGCTTCCCTGTCGATGGGGGGGAAAACTGGGTCAGCACAGCTACAAGGCTTTACCAGTTGTTTTGCTATCCTAGAAGGTGCTGCTGTATTCTCTGTCTTCTTCGGATTTGATGTTCAAGTGGTCAACTCTGGTATAGTCCCAAAATCCTCGCCTTGTATTTTAAATCCCATTAATTCACAGTACTAATATGTCAATCAGACAGAGGGGGGGGGGGTCTTCCTCTAGGACAACCACCTACCCAGTTGGAACTGGTTTCGGCCAGGCATGCCTACAAAGTCCAGTGAAGTTTCGGGCTCCTCCATCACTTCCTGCCTTCTCAGACACAGTGGAGCCTCGGCGGGCTTCAGGGCTCAAGCCCACCAAAGGCAAAACGCACAATGTACTCAAACCTGATCTAAATGGAGTAAAAGCCCAGAAGGAACTAAAAAATGGCAGGGGCCATTTTGGTAAAATGGTCACCCATGGTGTTGTACTGCAGCTGAGAAATCAGCCTGCAGATACATTGCACAGAAGCTAGTAAAAAGAAACCACTGCCACCAGCCATTCAAGTTAGTTAGTGTAACAAAAGGTTACATGAGAAATGGGATAAGAAGTTACTATGTAACACCACTGCACTCCACATAAGGTGGTGTGTGCTGGACCCACAAAGGAAAAAGGTTAGTAAAACAAAAGTTGTCCTACTATTCTTGGGAACTGTAGTTCACAAAAGAAAATGTATTGAGGAGTCCTCAGTGGCACTGTACAAAGGGTGCTGTCACTATCCAAAAAGCAGATGCCTGTGGAGTTTACCAGACTAGAGATGCAACTGACTAGTGCTGGTAAACTGAACAAAGAAAGAGCACTTGGTACCATAGGGGTGGGGGGCACAGGAGGCTGATTTTGAGGGGGGGACAGTTAGTTTTATTTTTTGTTACCAGTGGTTGGGATATCATGTTCACGATTGTTAGAAACGGTGAAGGCGTAGTGTTGTAATGTTCACCTGCAAAACAAAATAAAAATGTAAGGTGCGAAAAACATAAGCAACACAAATTCCTAGATGGAAAAGGCATGAGTGAGGGGCAAAATGGCCCACTCACTCAAGAGGTCAAAATAAAAAAGGCCCCAGATTCCAGCAAATGGCTGGGGGTATGTAAGGTTAAAGGGCATTGGCACAGAAACTAAACATTCTCCCTAGCAATGGTCACCTGTCTCATTTGAGACTGGTCTGTCCATTCTAGGGCTGCAAGATGGTAAACTTGCAATGAATATCTATAGACCATTGTTATACCGCCCCCTCCCGTCCCTACTTGATTTATGAACTGTATACAATGGTCTTCTGGCACTATGTAGTGGAAAGAGGCCTGTGAGCCCTCGGAGAACTAAGTTTCAGTCAATAGGAGCTTGTCTAGGTTATCTGTATCAATGAATTCGTCCACTTCCACAGCATGGGCAACGGAGAAGGTGTTAATTAATGCTGCTGTAATCCCTGGGAAATACTGGGCGTTCAATATAGGTTTAAAAATCCCCAGATTTTGGATTTTATTTAGTGTTCTAAGGGTCAGATTACCCTTCTTATCAAGCATTCTCAAAATTACCCCATCATATATGTGACCCACTGTGATTGGAACACTGCTGGGGTGTTTGTGTGTGAGGGGCAGATCTTCTATTGGGTGAGCTGAGATTCTGGATAGAGTCCTGCAGCCATGCTTTGGAGATCCTGGAGAAATCCTGCAAGGAGCCAAGTATCCTGCCCAGCTGTGTAGACCTGTGGACCCGTCCTAAGGAGGCCTGGCAATTAGCTTTTGCAACAGTCCCTGCAGAGCCCCACATGGCTGGTGATCTTCAGAAGTCCTTCAGTGAAGCTTCGACCCTTGCAGTGGTGGGACCAACCAAACCCGCCGTCGGCACGGTGTCCTGCAAAGAAGAGCCTTCGGAAGTGCCCCTGGACCACCCAGTGGCTGACCAGCTCGAGCTTTGGGGTACCGCGCTGCAGACGTCACTGTCCATGTTTAAGCCAGTAACGTTGGGAACCGCAAGCTTGACCTACAAGAGGCGTCTCAGCAAAATGTCTGCATACCAGCATCCAAGGGACTTGAAATACGAAGTTGACTCTGACCGCGACAACTGTCCCCTCCTGTCACTGTGCAATGACGGCAATCGCCAGAAACTGCTTTCCCGCATCCAGTCATGTGCTCAGAGGAGGCCTGCACCCGAGTGGGCTGCATTCCTCAACCGGAACACGTTGCACCAGCATCGGTGGCCGACCGAAAATTACCTCGAACTTGCAACTCCTGATCACAGAGGTCCGGAGGAAACGGCGGGAAAATTATTTATTATTTTATTTATTTATTTGGATTTATAAAGCGCCCAGCGGCCCTGAGGCATCGTGGCGCTGTTAACAGAATATTCAACTTAGTACAGGTTAGCAGACAGTGGTTCCTGTGACCTCTGAAGACCTGCCAAGTCCTAAAGAGAGATCGGATTATGTGGGATGAGTTACAGTTGTATTTACCTAAATCCCTATTTCCCCCCTTTAAAGGTTTTACAATAGTTTGGCTTTGCCATTGCTTGTTCACACACGCATTCTGAAAGCTGGGGACAGTTGTATTCACTAGAATAGAGGCTGACCTCACTTCTGGGACTGTTTTCCCATCCACAAGACCCTCATCCTAACTTTTCCTGTCTTACAAAATTACTTTGAACTTTCAGGGCACAAGGCCCCAGCCAACCTAGGGTTGGACCACGAAGGTTAGGGTTGTTACTCTTGTGGTCTGCCATTATTAATCTAACCATACCTTTCAGTATTGTGGTATGGGGGTGTTGTGGTTTTATTGCACTGGCTACAGGGGCTGTATATATGTATGTTGGTCGTTTGTGTGATATTATTACACATTAGTATAGTGTTTGTTTAGCCATAAATAGTGTTTTTATAACTACTTGTTTAAGTACTTTCCTTGATTACTTACCTTGTGGACTCATTGTGGACCCTTGACCAGGTTCCTGAGACTTAGCCTTGACCACTCTCCATGCTACCTTGATTGGTTTGGCTACATCTCCCGGAGTTGTCCCTGTGCACTAACTAGGTTGTCCTCCTATACATCTGCCCATCAGGCCAGAGTATAGAAAACCAGTCCTACCAACGTGCCATCGAGGAACTCCACCTCTTATAGTGATCACTACTTTCTTTTCATAGGTGGCGTCGTCGCTCTACAGAGAAGCAGTCAATACTTACAAAGTGAAGTGTGGTGGCAGTTTGGACATGTGGGAGAGCCACGGCTGGATCACGCCTCAAGACCCATATGGCTGGTTCCAGTGGTACTGCAGGTAATGGGATGACTGTTAGTTGACCCCGGGGTGATGCGGAAAATGTGAGACAAAATCCCATTCATTCTTTTGGCCGTCAGCAGGATTGTCGGTAGTCCCTCTGATGTTGACGGGAACCCAAGCTGGTCTTGGCTTCAACGTTATACTCCCGATTCCTTTATGCTCCACCGGGTCCAGGTCACAATCAGATCTTCTCGTAATGTTTTCATAATATGCATATAAAGAGGTTAATGGTGTGTTTGCTTGTTGATCAGTAGGTTACTGCACAGTCCTGTTCTAACTATTTTGTATTTTCTGTTTTTAATTTGTTTTGATTTAAATTTCCGATGTATGTGGCTTAACAAAGAGTATGCTGTTTTAAAGTACTGCCACCTTTTCTTGGTGTGGCTGTCATTGTGGGTGTTTCCATGCCTGCCGTTTGATCTCCGGTCACACTGAGTGCAATGCTTGTGCTGATAGCCCAGAAGTAGAATAAGAGTAGTGCAATGATGAAGGGGATTTTTCAGAAATGACTCCTTTCTCTCCAGCCTGTGACCTGTTCATATGTTGATTATCCTCCGACATCAGCCTTTATAGGGCCTGGTCTTCTCTTATGGCACAGACCTACATTGCAAGAAAATTGCAGCTTGGAGGAGATTTGCTGGGTTTGCCGCTCCAGACGAGGTGGTTTGATTTGCAATTGAGGCTGAGTTTTGTAATGGTGAATGAGCTGCTATGGTAATTTGACTTGCCCTAATGACAGCTGGTCAGATAAAACTATGGCACATTTGTTCCTGTTCCTGCCATTCAATGTTGACATTCGTAGAGTCCTCGTCAAACAGATATTGTGTAATTTAGGCGCACGTCCTGTAAAAGAGGCTTATAGGCTATATTGCCATCTTTGGCCCGACTGCAGCAAACGGTAATAATACCCTTTTTTTTAAAAAAAAAGTATATAAAATGAGGACTGTGGGAAGGGAACAATAACATTGAATTAAAAAATCTGGAGAACATTAAGAACAGCAGGAGAAAACATTGTCCATGTAATTATGAGTAACAATCCACCAAGCTAGTGTTGAGATAGATTTTGAGAATCTGCCTCTGCCCTGTGGACAGATTCTGAACAGAGCCAAACTCTGTCTGGGTGGTGTGGATGAGCGGTAAGGCTTAGACTTAGGAGGGCATGGCAGTGGTGAAGGCTTCAGTTAAGCAGATACAGGGCACTCAAGTTAGGCAGAATGATGCAAAAATAGTTACATTTATTTAGGCCTTAAAGGTCCAAATTCCACTACCTTGCGGGTAGACCAGGTGTGAAGGCATCATGAAGCAAGACGCAGACAAGATTCACCTTTCTCAAGAAAAAAACATTGTATTGGTCTTTATTTGTCAGGATGCCTAACTTGCTCTAAGCTAAGGTGGAATTTCCCTCCCTAAAGAAACCAGGGATATTCTGTGGCATTAAGTTCAACTCAAAAGTCCATCTGTGTCCAAAACCTATACTTGCCCTCACAACTAAAGGTATACAATGTGTAGGGATGTCAGCACCAAAAGAAACCGTGTTTTAAAGTTCTGAGCTTCTTCCAGTTCTGGCTTGTTTTCAGCTGAAGTACAACACAGTTTACAGAAACCTTGGGGTTCCCTTCCTTAAGTGGAACACAATTCACAAAGTCTCCGGGGTCACATCCCCAAGCAGGCAGCTCCTCCACCTGCTGTGAGCCTCTTGACTTGTAAGAATGCTGTTTGTCTAACTGTGTAATCCTCTAGGCTCTTAAACTGGCTCAAACAATAACTTTCACTTGAGTAATTGCCATTTAGCATAGCCATATGATCGTGGCTTTCTTTGGTTCTTCCTGGTCTAAGTGCAGTTGTGGGACCACACGGTCCACCCATTGCGGTTCACGCAACTGATAACCCTTGGCCCTCTTGTGATGCTCTTAGTTTTCGTTGGCCAACACAGGTTTTCTCCCTTGCCCTGTGTCAGTCATTCACATTCATTGAAACTTTCGCAATGGCAGTATCTTAGCATTGCCACAACTTGTATTCAAGCCACTCTGTACTTGGCTTAATGTCCATTCAATTAATTCAACTTGTATTTCACACATGCTTTTCTGCTTAGTTCCGTAGTGCTTATTATGCACTTTCACTTTGTTTATCAAATGCTTCTGAATGGGTTGTAATAGTGTTCATAACTGTATAACATTCGCATTTCACTCAGGCAACATCTTCATCTGAATTCCTTCTCTTTCTCTTCAATTCGATATTCAATAAATCTTGGTGCAGTTTCTTCAGTCTTCAATAAACCTTGTGGCATTTCAAAAAGTGCTTTGTAGTTTGCTCGGTATTCAACATTTCCCTTACGGTTCCAAACCCTACTCTAGGGCGTTTTGGTTGAATCGCATGTACAATTCCTGCCCCTGGAGCGCCCCTGTACGAGTGTTCCCTCTCTCACACTCACCGGTACTTGCCTGCTCCTCCGGGCGTCTCCACAGTCTTCTCCGACTTCGACTTTCCTCCCGGGTAAGCATCGGGAGCTCCAGCAAGCAGCACTCGGGAAAACCTTGTTGCAGTGGTTCATGGCCTTTCGGTGGTCTTTCGTGTTCTCCAGCTGGGAATACGCGGCTCGGGTAGTTGCTGGGGCTCTGGTCCTCTCACGGCCTGCTCGGGTCGCGGCACCCCTCGCACCCCCTGGCAACACACAGCGTCCTCTCTGCCGGCCCTGCTCCTAGCCTCTCGGCTGCCACCTTCTCACCCGACAGGTCATCCCTCACCCCCCTCCCCCCCTGACCACCCCTTGGCCTAGCATTTGAATGCACCTGTAGTCTTTCAATTGGTCGCCGGTGCAAGTATTTTGCCTGACCACAATTATTGTAATTGATGGGTCATGCCTGGCCTTCCATAGTCCTCTTCCTCTTCTCAGTACCATAGTGGTGAAATTGACAAGAAGTGTGCATGACTCCTAATTGCCTCTTCCCAGTTGTAAAGGTATGTGAATGTGGGACAGTAGGTGCAATACCCTACGAAGGCCGGGGAGGGTAGGACTCATTCTCAACAGGGAAAGGGGCATGTTTAGCCTGCAGACATCTTTCCCTGCTCCCCAAAGACCCTCCACCCAGGTGATCCTCCCCCACATCTCCAGCCCCAGGGTCGGGATCCAAGAGCAATGGCCTTTCCCTGGCCACCTGAGGAGGATCCAGGGGGAGTAGATGTAAGGATGCCCTCTGGTTCCTTCCTCACACAGGATTGGACCAATCCCTGTCCTTTGTGTCTTGGCTCAGTTGGAGGGAATCTAAGGTCCATGGTGCAGATACCAATTTCAGGATTTGGGTAAGGCTAGCCAACGGTTCCGCACCCTGGCGAGATGGTTCCTAGGCCTAGCAGAATTTAGAAAGGGCCACCCCTTTGTTGACCAACTCCAATGACCCCCCCCAGGGGCATATTGCAGGTAGAAATTACGCCCACTGGTGGAAGTCTGGTCCTGCGAGGCCCCTCTTCATGCTGGAGAGATGCAACTGCAGGGGGATGGGGGTATTGTTTCACATGTGGAGGGTCTGCAGAGTTTGATGTCCAAACTTTGGCCAACGACCGATGCAGCCAAGTAGCCCAGGAGAAAGCTAGACAAGATGGGGTTGAGCCTGTTTTGTTCCCACTGCTTCATAGGTTGAAGCACCAATGAAGGCCTTCTAGAGACTAGTAAACGAGTAGGGCTTTGTCGGGGCAGGTGAAGAGAACCATGCTGGATGGCGGCAACAACGTGTTCCGGGTCGTCGGCTGGATGCTCCTCTGAGGGTCTTTGCTCCACCGACTATCTGAAGAAAGGCTGCTGTGATTTTCCTTTTACTCTGGGTCTGAGCTGGAGTCCTCCATAAACCCACCAATGGTAAGGATCTGCTTCATTCAAGCTGACAGGGTTTCTTCAATCCTGGACAACCTCCGGCCACAACATCTGCCCAGCAACAGTCACACTTTGGCCAGGATGTAGACTGGGACCAGACAGTCCCAGCTCCAACATCCACCCACAAACCTCCACTCTGTATGGGAAAGGGTTTACCATATATGGACAGTACAGGAAAAAGGCCAATAAACAAGCTGCCCAAAAGACCAGTGGGAATCTTGCGGAACAGCCCTATTAGAGTATATGGTACTCTAAAATGTATTATTTATTTGATGAAAAGTACAGAAGTATTTTTGGCACAAAAATGTGTATACAACTTTTTAACATTAATTTACAGAGTTGAGGACCACTGTCCTTAACAATGGGTGAGAGGATGTGGATACAAAACCAGATTATGCAGGGGAGTTAGAAACCTGGACACGGACAGTATAGCATGATATAGGAACGGGTTGGAGGAGGAAGTATTGGGTTTTAGGATGAAGGGTGAGGTATAAGTGCTGTGAGGTTGTCATAAAGAGGTAGGGGGAGAGGAGAACAGCGAGATGTGTTGGTTATGCAAGGGGTTCTTCAGAAAGGAGAGTGTTTCGAGGGTTGGATTTTAGAAATGAGTGGGAGTGTGGCGAGGGAGAGGGAAGAGAATTTTAGGGTAAGGGAGCGAGGAAAGGAAAGGAGAGGAAACTTGGGGGATTGCAGGAGGCTTGAGTAGTGGCAAGGTGAGCCTGATATTTATTTAATGAAAATTACAAATACAAAAATGTATTATGTGATGAAATGCAAACGTGCATGCGAGAATGTTCAAAAAAACATGGTTGAAAAATATCCACTACTGCCAGCCTGTTTTAGCTACACCCTGCAAGTAACCATAAAACTAAAAGGGCTGTGACGAATCCAGAGATGTCATCCCTTCTCTCGGAGGGTGGTCCCCTTCACTTGAGGCCGGGGAGGTGATGCTGTTACCCGATAGTTCCCTTGGGGGTGGTATTCAGTGGGAGGATCTCCTGGGGAGTGACCTTCGCTATGCAGACCCTCCTCCAGCTCTACTCGCAGCATTGAGCTCAGCCGCTGGGTTCTCTTCACGTACGCGACCAGAGACCGCTGCCCTTCAGCACAACCACATCTCTGTTGGCCCTCCTGCTGTTGCTGGTAGCCCTCCTCCTCTTACTGCTGCTGGTGTTCAGTGGTGCCTGCAGGGTCTCTCCTGATCCCACGCCACACAAGTCTGTAGCTCTTGAAATTGCATAGGGTCTGGCATGGATTCACATGCTCATGAATATTCCCCGACAGGCTGGGAGTCCTCGGTAAAGAAAAAATCAGTTTCAGTTTCACTTCTGAACTGTCTTTCTCCTATAAACCAATCACTGGTCTCTGGGTCATACTGCTCCCAGCCAATGACTGCCCTCTACACAAGCCCCTCCTCTGGCAGCCATCTTCAGATTTTTACCGCACGTTCAAGTGTTGGGAGTCCTCGTGCTATAGCTCTCAATCTTTTACTGCATTTTGCAATTTTTCTAAGAGTTTACTCAATTTATTTCGGTCAATCGAGCCTCAAGCTCCACCGATTTTACCTTCCGATTAACGGGGACCCGTTTTCAGATTCTTCAGCGCCCCTCAAGGGCGGATATTCATTGAGTTCATGTGGATGACGACTGCGTGGCTTGTCGGGAGATGGTGCCGAGCATGCGCGCCGACCAATGCAAGCACCTCAACGAGTGGCTGCAGGCCAAGGCCCCTGCTCTGGGTGAGTCCCGGCAGCATGCCTCCCATGCCCAGAAGAAGAAAGCTGAGCAGTCTTCTAAGACCTTTTGAGGCCGCCCCTCCCGCACGGGTCCAACATAAGGCCAAGCACCGCAAGTCCACTGACTCCGGGAGCACCGTTGCAACAGGCTCCTCGGCGGGCAGGGCAAGTTCAGCGTCTCCAGCACCTTCGACACGAGCCAACGCTCAGGTTCTTCAAAGAGGAGGAGGTCGCACCATCCGAGCAAGAATTTGTAGAAGACCTAGGCCAGACCGATGGAGAAGGCCAAGGTAGAGCGGGGGTCACAACCCTCCCCCTAAGGTGAAGGTCGCGGACGCTGTCAAGACCGCAAAGGCCCAGGTGCATCAGACAAAGAGCACTTCCATCGAAGTAGTAGCGGCGTCCCTCGCGAAGACCACCAGGGCGGATTCGCAGGGCACGTCCCGTAAGGTGAGGGTATCCCTGCCTGCGAGGAGGGAGTCATCGAGAAGACTCCGGAGAAGGTGATGCCCATCATTTCACTGAAACCATCTCCCCTGGTCGCAGAGAAGGGGGTGTGCATGGTAGTCCTCCAGGGCACATACAGTTCCTCAGAGGAAGAGCTCACCAGCCTACCGGTCCTCCAGGAGGGGAGATGTGTCGAGAGCAGGCCCTACAGGGGGATCCCAACGAGGGCGACAACGAGACCGACGAGCAACAGGGCGGTGACGATGGAGCGGATCAGCCTAACTCGCAAATGCCCCGGTTCCCGTCGCCTCCATCCCAGCAGCCACCTGGGGATATCTCCGTGGACATTCTTGCAGCTCTGCATACCCTGTGCTCGGAAATCTGAACAAGGATGCCTCTTGCGCCGGTGGACCCGGCCCGCTGCGCTGAGGCCATCGGAGGAACCACCACCCAAGAGGAGGAGAGTTCAGCCCCCTCTGCCTCTTCACCCCTTGCATCCCTCTCCAGGGATGACACGGAATCGGATACGGCGACGACTGGCACGGATGATGGCGGTGGCCTGGGGAATCTGCCGTCTCCGCTGGCCATTTCTTCACCGCCCGATGAGATTGGCTCATTCCAGGAGAAGAGGGTTTCCTTTACCAGCGCTGAGGCGAAGAGGAAGACGTACTTTCGATCCCGTTATTGGATGACATTTGGGATGGGGGTTTGTCCCTCATGAAGAACCCTTCTTCGGCTCCGGCGAAGAGGGATGGCTACGAGAAGAAAATCAAGAGTGCCGGACTCTGCGCGTGTTAGCGTTGTTAACGGTCCCAGCCGTCTCCAGACTCTGTATTTTTGGCGGCGGCCAAGAAGTCTTCAGGCTCATCCTCATCGGCGGGCTCCTCCCACCCCCCAGGCAGTGAGGGGAAGAAGTTGGATGCCATGGGGCCAAGAGTGATCTCTTCGGCAGCACGACCATCAAGCCCGCTAACGCCCTCGCCATCGTGGCGCGTTACGACAGGGAACTTTGGTTCAAGATGGCCCCCCTCCTGGACTTTCCCGACGACAAGCTGGCTGAGGCATTGCAGATTCTTTAGGAACTCTAGGTGGCTTTGAACCACGCCATTACAGTGGCACGGACATTGCCGACACTGGATTCCGCCAGATGGGCAAAGGTGTTTGTCTTCGGCGAGGTTGGCTGAGGGCCACGAATTTCCACCAAGATGTTCAGTCGAAGGTGTTGGACATGCCCTTCGGGGACAATTTGTTTGGAAAGACTGTGGACGAGTCTCTCCAGGCCATCAAAGCAGACGGCTTGTTCCCTGGGCACGCTTCAGCAACGGCGGCCATCTTTTCGGACTTCAGGAGGGAAATTCAAAGTTCCTCTAAAGGATTTGGAGGTGGTGTCTCGTCCTACGGTCAGGCCCCCCCCCCTGCTCATTGGCCCAGGAGACGCGCCAAGTCTGGTGGCGGACATTGTCACCGGGGCCCCCAAGGCGGCGCTTCGACGTCGAAACAAGATTGAACCGGCTGGTGGGAGGCTGGCTCGCAAGCATCGTCAGCATGTGGAAGACCATCTCCACCAACCGTTGGATGCTGTTGCCCAAAGACGCACCCTAGAGTTCCAACGGAAGTGTCCAAGGATGCCACCAGTGGCCCGTCGGGAAAATCTCGTCCCTCAGCTGCTGCTGGAGGTATGGGCCATGTTAAGAAAGGAGGCATCGAGCTTGTCCCGAAGAAGCTCCGGTGCTCCTGAGTGTACTCTAGTTACTTCCTCGTCAGAAAGAAGACCGGCGGTTGGAGGCTCATTCTGGACCTCCGCCGTCTGAACAAGTATATCAAGTCCCAAAAGTTGTGGATGGTGAGCCTTCATCGCGTGCTAGGACTGCAAGAAGAGGGGGATTTTCTATCATCGCTGGCCTTGGCAGATGCCTATTTTCACACCCCCATACACAAGGGACACCGCAAGTACCTAGGCTTTGTGGTTCAAGGACATTACCAGTTCAAGGCCCTTCCCTTCGGGTTGAAGTCAGCACCACAAGTGTTCACCAAGTGCCTGGCCCCGGTGGCGGCGCAGCTATGTCTACGAGGGATCCATGTGTACCCGGACGACTGGCTCATCCGGGCGAACTCAATGGACATCGCCGTCGACCACACGACGAAGACAGTCCAACTCCTGTCGGAACTGGGGTTCTCGATAAACTTTGCGAAGTCCTGCTTGACTCCATCGCAGGACGCACTGTTTCTAAGAGCCCGACTCAACACAGTGTTGTGCCTGGCGTCTTTGTCGCAGGAGAGGTTCGTGGCCATCTTGGGCAAGGTACAACGGCTGTTGGCCCTGAAGTTCGCAAGGGTAAGATCCATCAAGTCCCTACTCTACATGATATCATGCATTTGCCTCATTCGGCTGTGCAGGCTACGGATGCGTACGCTGCAGGAGTTCCTCGACACACGCTGGATACAAGTGGAGGGGAGCTTCAAGGACAAGATCGCACTCAACGAGAGTTTCCGTCCAGCGATACGGTGGTCGGGGGGGTGCAAGCACATTTGTTCCGCACATCTGTTCGCAGGTGCGGGTTTCCAGATTCCACCTCATCGGGAGACTGTCACAACGGACGCCTCCCTGGAAAGATGAGGGAGCGATTTCCAGAAGTCTTCATGCAAGAGGCCTGTGGCTACCAGAGGAGAGGTCGTTGCACACCAATGTGTTGGAGCTATGGACAGTGTTTTGGGCCCTCATGTCCTTCCTTCCGTCCCTCAAGGTCAAAGTGGTATGGGTCTTCACGGACAACACCACCACAATGTTCTACATCCGGAATCAGGGGGGAACCAGATGCCCAATGCTCTCCAAAGAGGCGCAGGACCTTTGGCACTGGGCCGTAGCCCAGGGGATGTTGTTCCTTCCGTTTCATCTAGCGGGAGTGAAGAACACCATTGCCGACTCTCAGCAGGGAGCTGCGCTCTTGCCATGAGTGGGAACTTCAGGAGGACCAAGTGGATCACCTGTTCTGCATATCGGGCAATCGCCAGATCGATCTGTTTGCGACGGTGACCAACACCCAGTGCCGGAGTCGGGGAGCATTGGGGACGCATTTTCTTTCCCCTGGGGACGGCCGGTTTCTGTATGCGTTCGCTCTGTTCCTTCTTCGACTAGTGGATCAACTCCCGGTGCAGGAAAATCGTCGCACCAGCGTGACCGAGACAGATATAGTAACCGGACCTTCTGGACATGTCAGCGTCCCCTCCAAGCTTCCGGCGGACGCAGATTTCGCCAGGGAAGGAGGCACGATTCTGCACCACGACCCAAGATAACTGAACCTGAAGGCTTGGCTCCTGCAGCACTAAAGTTTGGGGGCTACAATCTCCCAGCGGATTGTAATGAGGTGCTCACCAAGGCCAGAGCTTCATCTACTTTCAAATGCTACGAATACAAGTGGAAGAGGTTCGCTGTTTGGTGCCGTACTCAGAAGATCGACCCTCTACGAGTCACTGCTCCGCAGGTGCCACTGTATTTTGTTGTTGTTGGCCAAGGCAGGCATGGCCTATACTTCCATCAAAGTTAATTTGGCGGCTATCTCCCACTACACCAGATCTCCTGGATGATCATCCTTATGGTCGCATTGTTTAGTCAAGGAGTTTGTCAAAGGACGATTTCGTTCGTTCCCACCGGTGAAGGCTCCGGCCCCGGCGTGGGAGCTCAATGTGGTGCTTACTAGGCTCATGGGTCCCCCGTTCGAGCCTATGCATTCGGCGCCACTGAAGTTTTTGTCGTGGAAAACAGCTTTTCTTGTGGCCATCACCTCCGCACGACGAATGGGAGAGATCCAGGCCCTCTCTTGTAAACCACCTTATTTGACATTCCACGAGACGAGGGTGGTGCTACGGATGCACCCCTCCTTCATGCCCAAGGTGCTGTCGGACTTTCATCTAAATAAGCCCTTGGTGTTAGCTGTATTCTTCCCGACGCCTTTGTCGCCGGCTAAGAGGTCTTTGCACTCGCTGGATGTGGCTAGAGTGCTGAAGTTCTATATGGACCGCACGAGGAGTTTTTGGAAGACGTCGCAACTTTTTGTGAACTTTGGCCCTATGAACCATGGGAAGGCCCTCTCCAAGGCTTTCATTTCCACGTGGCTCGCCGGCCGCATCACCCATTGTCACCGGTTGGAAACCAACCGTTGCTTGGCCGTCCAAGAGCCCGTTTCAACCAGAGCGATCGCTGCAACTACGGCGTTCTTGTCTGGTGTGCCCCTGCTTGACATCTGCAGGGCTGCTACGTGGAGGTCGACTCGCACCTTCACAAGGTTCTACTGTGTCGACAGGGATTCCAGGGAGGAGTCCAGAGTCGGCCAAGCAGTGCTGCGATCTGTTCGCTTGAACGTGAGCCTGGTGAGGTGGTAAGAGATGCTTAATGTCTTTTATTCATGAGCATGTGAATCCATGCCAGACCCCATGCTGGAGAAGGAACAAGTTACTTACCTGTAACTGTTGTTCACCAGCATGGGTCTGGCATGGATTCACATGCAAACCCTCCCACCTACCCCTCTGCGGCTCTTCTCTTGGTCCTACTGCCACTTTGCATGCTACCAAATCTGAAGATGGCTGCCAGAGGGAGGGGCTTGGGTAGAGGGCAGTTATTGGCTGAGGGCAGTATGACCCAGAGACCAGTTATTGGTTGTTAGGAGAAAGACAGTTCAGAAGTGAAACTGATTTTTGTCTTTACCGAGGATTCCCAGCCTGACAACGGGGAATATTCATGAGCATGTGAATCCATGCCAGACCCATGAACACGACGACTGGGACGGATGAAGACGGTGGTGACGACGGGATGGACCTTCCATCACCACCCCTATGGCTTCCGCGCCCGATGAAATTGGCTCCTTTCATGCCATGATCGCCAGGGCGTCCGAGCTCTTCCAGCTCTGCCCCGAGGAACAGAAGGAAGGTTTCCTCTATCAACGGCGAGAGGCCAAGAGAAAGACGGTCCTCACGGTACCGTTACTCGACGATATCTGGGACGAGGGACTTGCGGTCTTGAAGAACCAATCCACGACGCCTGCCAAGAGGGACCGGTACGAGAAGAAGTACCGGGTCCCCGACGTGGCCCCCTTGTGCCTCAGGGCTCACCCGACGCGGGATTCGGTCGTCTCAGCCGCAGCCAAGAAGAAGGCGGCGGGGGCGACTACTTCAACCTCCACTTCCCCACTTGACGGCGAGGGAAAGAAATTGGACGCCATGGTGCGATGTGTCATCTTGGCGGCGGCGGCGACAATTAAAGCAGCCAATGCCTTAGCGATTGTGGCCCATTACGACAGGGAGCTATGGTACAAGATAGCTCCCCTACTGGACTTCCTACCAGACAACAAGAGGGCAGAGGCCCTAGAGATTCTGCAGGAAGGTGAGGTGGCGTCAGACCACGCCATAACGGTGGCAAAGGATATTGACGACATCGGGTTTCGCCAGTTAGGCAACAGTGTTTACTTTCGACGTCGAGGCTGGCTCAAGGCGACAGACTTCCGTCAGGACATGCAGACCAGGGTGTTGGACATGCCGTTCGACGGCAACAACCTGTTTGGGAAAACGGTGGATGAATCGCTGCAGGCCATCAAGGATGACAGACGGCCGAGCCCTGGGCGACGGTCCTTTCAGAGCGCCAGAGGCAGACAGGGGGCCTCCAAGGGATCAGGCGGTGGTCCCTCTACATACCGCCAGTCGGCCCGCTCCTGTCCCAGGAGGCTTACAGAGGTCGCGGCAAACAAGGAGGATTTCGTCATCACCAAGGCGCCAAGGCCGCCTCCAAGCAAGATTGAACCGGCTGTAGCGTCGGGCCCCCACCGAAGCACCCCGGTGAGAGGCCGGCTGGCGAAGTTCGTCAGCGTGTGGGAGTCCATCTCCAACGACCGTTGGGTGCTGGATGCCCTGGCCCACAGGCACACTCTCTAATTCCAAAAGAAGTGTCCCCGCATTCCTCCCGTGGCCAGGAAGGAAAATCGCGTCCCTCAACTGCTGTTGGAGGTAAAGGCGATGCTCAAGAAAGGTGCCATCGAGCTCGTCCCCAAGGGGCTCCGGAGTATACTCAAGATACTTCCTCGTCAGAAAGAAGACTGGCGGTTGGCGCCCCATCCTGGACCTACGTCGGTTGAACAAATACATCAAGGCACAGAAGTTCAGGGTGGTCATTCTCCAGCACGTGCTGGGACAGCTGGAGGAGGGCGACTTCCTATCGTCGTTGGACTTGGAGGATGCTTACTTCCACATCCCCATCCTAAAAGGGCACCGGAAGTTCCTCAGATTCGTAGTTCAAGGACGCCACTACCAATTCAGTGCTCTGCCATTCGGATTGAAGTGGGCAACCAGGGTGTTCACCAAGTGCCTAGCACCAGTGGCGACGCTGCTGCACCTGCAGGGGATCCACGTCTACTCCTACCTAGACTGGCTCATCCGTGCAAGGATAAGAGAACTCGCCGTCGAGCACACAGCGAAGACCGTCCGCTTACTCACAGAGCTGGGTTTCTCCATCTACCTGAAATCCCATCTGGTTCCGTCGCAGGCGGCACTGTTTCTGGGAGCGAAGCTCGATACAGTGGAACGATGGGCGTCTCCGTCGGAGGAAAGGACGAAGGCCATCTTAGGCAAAGTGCAGCGCCTGCTAGCCACGGACGTGGCCAGGTTGAGATCCATCAAGTCCCTCCTTGGAATGATGTCCTCATGCATCTACCTAGTGTGCCTGTGCAGGCAACGGATGCGTCCTCTACAGGAGTTCCTCGACGCCCGCTGGATGCAAGCGGCAGGCCGCTTCGAAGACAAGATCCCGCTCAATGAGGTTTTCCGTCGGGCGATTCAGTGGTGGGGCACCCGTGCACACCTCATGGCAGGCACGGACTTCCAGACCCCGGCACATCAGGAGACTGCGACGACGGACGCATCCCTGGAGGGATGGGATGCGCACACAGGAGATCTCCACGCAAGAGGCCTTTGGCTCCCGGAAGAGAGGTCTCGCCACATCAAAATCTTGGAGCTCTGCGCCGTGTTCTGGGCGCTCAGGTCGTTCCTCCCGTCCCTCAAGTGCAAGGTCATGAGGATCTTCACCGACAACACCACCACAATGTTCTACATCCGGAAGCAGGGTGGCACCAGATCCCCAGCCCTATCCATCTGGCAGGAATAAAAAACACCATCGCCGACTCACTCAGCAGGGAGCTGCGCTCGTGCCACGAGTGGGAACTACGCCAGGATCAAGTGGATCGGCTCTTCCAATGGGGCAAACCACAGATCAACCTGTTCGCGGCGAATTCCAAGTGCCAGAGGTTCGCCAGCAGGTTTACCCAGCCGAGGAGCATGGGCGACGTTCTCGTTCCCCTGGGACGGCCTGTTCCTGTATGCGTTTCCTCCGTTGCCGCTTCGACTCATCAGCCAGCTCAAGAGGTCCCAGTGCAGGATGATCCTCATCGCACCGGCGTGCCCGAGACAGATCTGGTTCCCGGACCTTCTAGACCTCTCAGCGTCCCCACCAGTCAAGCTGTCGACAGACACAGATCTCTCTAGAGAGGGAGGCGCCATTCTTCATCACGACCCAGAGTCGCTGAACTTGCAGGCCTGGCTCCTGCAGCACTAGAATTTGGAGGGTACGATATCCCGGCTGACTGCATAAGAGGTTCTTGCAAAGGCCAGGATGTCTCAAGTGCTATGGACATAAGTGGAAGAGGTTCTCTGTCTGGTGCCGTGCACAGAAGATCAACCCTCTACGGATTACGGCACCTCAAGTGCTACCGCACCTACTGTCGCTAGACAAAGCTGGACTAGCTCACGCTTCATCAAGATACATCTGTCAGCGATCTCCCGATACACCAGAACTACAGGACGGCCGTCCTTGTGGTCTCATCGACTGGTGAAGGAGTTTATGAAGGGACTGTTCCGATCGTTCCCGCCGGTGAAGGCTCCAGCCCCGGCGTGGGAGCTCAGCGTGGTGCTGACCAGGCTCATGGGGCTGTCATTCGAGCCCTTGCATTCAGCTCCGTTGAAGTTCTGTCGTGGAAGACAGCGTTCCTTATGGCCATCACCTCCGCATGATGCGTGGTAGAGATTCAGGCCCTATCCTGCAAGCCTCCATACTTTTCACGATAGGAGGGTGGTGCAGAAGACGCACCCCTCTTTCATGCCCAAGGTGCCGTCGGACTTCCATCTTCACGAGCCCTTGGTGTTGCCAGTTTTCTTTCCGTCGCCGGCCCAGAGGACTTTGCACTCGCTGGATGTAGCCAGAGCGCTGAAGTTCTACATGGACCAAACAAAGAGTTTTCGGAAGACATCACAGCTGTGTTTGAACTTTGGGCATGTGAACCAAGGGAAGGCTCTCTCGAAGGCTTTCATTTCCAGATGGCTCTCCGGCTGCATCATGCACAGTCATCGGTTGGCCAACCGACCGTTGCTCGGCCGTCCGAGAGCCCATTCGACCAGAGCGATCGCTGCTACTACGGCGTTCTTGTCTGGTGTGCCCCTGCTGGACATCTGCAGGGCTGCTACGTGAAGGTCGACGCACACCTTCATGAGATTCTACTGCGTCGACCGGGATTCCAGGGAGGAGTCCATAGTCAGCCAAGCAGTGCTGCGCAACCTGTTCGCCTGAAGGTGGGCCTGGTGATTAAGAGTTGCTTAATGTTGAGTTTATGGTATGCTTAATGTTGAGCCTTTTGCCACCTCCCGTGGTTGTGCATGTGTGTACTGCTATGTATTCTTATATTCATGAGCATGTGAATCCATGCCAGACCCCATGCTGGAGAAGGAACAAGTTACTTACCTGTAACTGTTGTTCTCCAGCATGGGTCTGGCATGGATTCAAATGCGAACCCTCCCTCCTTCCCCTCTGCGGCTCTTCACTTGGTCATACTGCCACTTTACGTGCTACCAAATCTGAAGATGGCTGCCAGAGGAGGGGCTTAGGTAGAGGGCAGTCATTGGCTGGGGGCAGTATGACCCAGAGACCAGTGATTGGTTATTAGTAGAAAGACAGTTCAGAAATGAAACAGAAACTGATTTTTTTCTTTACCGAGGATTCCCAGCCTGACGATGGGGAATATTCATGAGCATGTGAATCCATGCCAGACCCATGCTGGAGAACAACAGTTACAGGTAAGTAACTTGTTCCTTATACCTGATAAAGTAGGGTTTCGATGTGTTTGGAATCCCGAAGTATTGTAAACAATGTTCTCTGACTACCCAAGACCTTTACTTCGGGGATCTTTTATTTGAAACAATTAAAATGTTAGCTTTGGCCCCATTTATGAAGAGTGCATGTAGTTAACTTCCTTTAAGACCCTAATGGAGTAGGATCAAATAAAAACATGTCATCAGCGTACGCCAACTAGTGCAGGCCCAACTTGCCCATCGTACCGACGGGGCCCTTGTCTTGGCCTAAAGTTTATCAATGTTGGAGAGGTATAGTTGAAGAGCATTGGGGCGAAAATGCACCCCTGCCTCAGTCCCAGGGATATTTTGATTAAGTGCTATTCTGCCGAAAGGTGCACCCAAAATTTATGTTTTGAGTGTAATAGTACTACAATGTGTGATGAATCCTATGGAGTGCTTGCGAAAACCCTACCTAAAGTCCCCTCTCAGGGGGCCAGGTAAAGGCAGACGCTTACTGACCCTGGGGGTGGTGTTAGCTGGGAGGATCACCTGGGAGGATCACCTGGGAGGAGAAGGGCCGCAGAGAAACGGGAGGACTTGATGGGATGAGACGCAGTAGTGGTCTACCTCAAGGAAGGGATTATCATTAATGCCACTACATACTGTTGTCAAAGAGAATGGGTACTCCAGGTATATAACTTTCTGATGCTTGTTAATCTGCTTAGAATCACATGCTGTGCATATGGTCCGTCACACGCTGTGGTCCCTCAGATTGTTTTTTTCCACCCAGATAACTGGCCACCCTATAGCGGAGCCCTTGCAATAAGAGACATTGTTTATCCTAAACAGACTTGTCGGTTATTTCCCCTTAAGTCATTTCGATGGCAAGAACAACTTCGACAAAGACTACGGGGGACATGTCTACGGCGGTGGATTTCTGCACCTAAGATCCGGCGGCTGAAGCATCCACGTGGCCGGGCCCTCTGGCCGGCCTTTACAGTAGGCAGAATGGGGTCGAGGTGGCCATATTTCCATTATGTCTTTCCACTTTCCACCTCTTTACCCTATAGGTCTGATCATCTTTCCCTTTTTGCTAAAGAAATTACTTCTTTTAGGTTCTGCCCTAAGTCTGTAGGGGCAGATACCCGTAGAAGGACGAGCACAGGACGTATAACTCCGTAGCAGCGTTTGATGACTGGGCATCCCAAAACAAACAAGGACGTTACACCCAAATTAAGTTTACACGTCGAAGCGTGGAATTTCGACGGTCCCGAAAGGCCCGGTAGGCCCAAAAACTACACTAGGCCTCAAGGTGAAAAACCTACCGCTAGGCCCTCGAACGCCACAGTAGGCAGTAAACCTACCGATAGACCTTCGGAATCACTATCTCACGCCGAGTCAGCGGAAATCGAACACAGTATCGCTAGAATTACTTCGCCAGTTTGGCTTATACCTATTCCGTCGAAAAACATGGGGCAGGCCGCGGACAAATCTATAGATACTCCATGGTGCCTCGATTCTCGTGATGACTACGAGGACAGTCAAGAGCCTCTTCCCTAGTCTTGCTTTTCTATTTCCACCTCTCCCCACCTGCTGTTGATCTATGTTTTATTTTACTGTCTCTAAATGTCTGTTTTGCTCTGCTTCTGTCCCTCACTCCTATTGTGTGTTTGTCCTATTATTAACTCTGTTTCCCTTCTCTCTTTCTTTGTTGCCACATCATGTAGCTCATTGCTCTCTTCCCCGCCACACCTTTGTTCTTCTGTATTGCTTAGGTTCAAAGTTGCTCTTCCTCTCCTGTTTTTCTATTTGTCTTTTAACATGACACCAATAAATATCCAAAAAGTTGAAAATGCCTTTTCTATTGGAAAATCTAGTACAGCCTGTATGCCATTACAAGTACAAGAGCCCATATGGCATGTGTGTTCTGAGCCATTACAGGCATAGCATCCCTGATGACATTTGTGTCTTCTGAATCACTGAACATTAAATAGTTTTTGCTAAGTCCAAAAGTTAAGTAAACTGTTAAAATTGAATATTACCTGCATCTTAAATGCACACCTCTGATGCAGACTCATTAACTCAACTATTGTTAGGCAAGATTTGGAGTAGTACCCTTTGGGTGCACTACAACAACCTTGACCTCCTGGCAATAGGAACCCAACCTTTGGTATAAGTCTGTACTACACATGTTGGTAGCGTGATTGAGCAGCCAGGCTTATCTCAGGAGGGCTCAATGTGAGCAGTAGTGGAGTTACAGAGATTCACAGTGACAAGTATCCAAATGAACCCTTACATCCAAGGGTTCTTGATTAAAGAATTAATTTAACAGTCAGTTTGAGTAAGCCTTCTCCAGAAGGGGCAATATAATAGTAACACACAAATGCACTCCAAAATACACACTCTTTCTCTAAATCAGCAAGTACCCATTTGGGATGGCACACAGACACTTGCTACACCCTCAAGTGACTTCAGTAGCTACGACACTGTGGACATTAATATATCACTGTTGCATTTAGAGCAATACTTAGAAGTATGTCAAAGAAAAGGGTTATAGAATAAAACTAGGGATCACACAAATATTCTGAAGCAGGTAAGTACTTTTTGAACCCCCCAATGCAAAGTAAGTTAACCCCTTCCTGGAAGGAAGACCAAACGCAACGTCCGAGGGAAGATGGGTCATTCAGGGAGCCAGGCCAGGCCAAAGTCAATTGTGCAAAAGTCTAGGTGAACTGAAGCACTTCTTACAGGTAGGTAAAAGTCTTGCACAATGTTTTAGAAGTCTTTGTAGAAAAGAAGAATCAATGTAGGGCCACAAGCTGATTAGGCTTGTGAGGTAAAGAAGCTGTTAGCAACTCTACAAAAGCAACCAAGACAAGACTCAACTGAAATCAAGTAAGGCTACACAAGAAGGAAGTTCTCTTAGACTGTACAGTACCTTTGGTTGGAAGAAATTATTCCAACTAGCTTCTGTTCCTGTGTGGGTCTGCAGATCCTGTTAACTGTGCCTTAGTCGTGGGGACAAGAGAGGACTTCTGGGGACTCCTGCAACAGGATAGTCGGCGACAGAAAAGGACAAACTTCTATTCAGCAGCACTTTGCAGTTTCGGCTCCTCGTGTCTTAGCAAAAAGCACTAACGCGGACTCTCGGATACCACTCTGGACTTTCCTTGCATCTGGGGGCAAGCGCTCTGAGGTGGCTCAGGCTTGGTTAGTCCTGCTTATTAGGAGTCCGGAGGATCTTCCAGCAGCTCGGGTCTGACTTAAGTGATGCACTCCAATCTGGTGTTCCTCTCCCTGGCGCTTCGGTTCCTGCAGCAGCAGCGGAAGTACAGCTAGTGTATTTGTACCACCAACTCAAAGGGAGAAGTCGTCCTCGCAAGGCTTCTCTTGTCTAGGCAAATTCAGAGCTTCAGCACAGCAGCAGGGCTTCACCGGGCAAACCAACGGTCCAGGAGTTGCAGCAGCCGTCTCTTCCAAGTTCTTCTTCAGATTCCTTCGTCCAGTGGTCTACTCTGCCTTTCAAGCCAAAAAGCCATGCTTTTTTATGCAGGTTTCTCCCATTCATTCCAGCATAGCTGCCAGTCCAACAGCAGGGTGGCTGTCCTTGCCGGACAGCGAGCCGGCTAATCACCTGCAGCCCTGTAAGCTAGGGGATTAAGCACAGGGAGTTCCTGCCTCTGCCAGCCACTTTGGAGCCAGAGGTGGCCTTCACTTGTGAATCCCACCAAAGACAAAACGAACAAGGTACCAAACCTGGTTTGACACGCAGAGTAAATCTCAAGAAGGACCTTTCCACAAAGAAATGGCGATAAAAGAAGACTGGGGACATTTTGACAAAATGGTACCCACGGGTGCTTAACTGCAGCTGCGGACGTAGCCTGCGGTAAAAACTCCCAATGGTAGTTCAAAGTAAATCACTGCCAGCAGCCATTAATCTAGAAAGGGTAACCTATAAAAATGTTACATGAGAAACTAGACTATGGGGATACTAAGTAACCCCTCCAGCACCCTATTGTAAGATAGTGTGCGCTGGGTGTAGAAAGTTTGAAATGTAAGTAAAGTCAATTTCACTTTACTGCTCTTGGAAACAGTAGTTACCCAAGAGAAAGGTATTTAAACCTTTGGGAAATCTGAAAGACTTCCCTGTGCCACTTCACTGAAGGTGCTGTGTGTCACAGTGTAAAAAGATGATGGCTATGGAGTTTGACTCCAAAACCAAAAGAAACAGGATTTCAAATCACAGAAAAAATGCATGAGAGAGTGGGGGAAAAAGGGTCTTGCTCTCTCCAGGTTAAAAATGAAAAGGTCCTAGAGTCATGCAAAGTGCTGGGGGTCTCTAAGGTAGAGAGGAATTACCATATTTCTGAGAATTCTCCCTAACACCTATCAACAGGATTTGAACTAACAGGTTACACAATAATCTCTGCCGCAGGATTATTGACTCCCTGAGCTGTCTTTCCCAACAGGCTGTTGACACTGGAAGGCACATAGGGTTAGGGCACTGAATGAAAGGTGCTGTAAATAAATACACCATATACGTTGTGCATACTTGATGGTCAGTATAAAAATCAAAGAAAAAAGGATGGAGTAAAGAAGGTGGTGTGATGGAAGGGGCACATTTATCATTTCAAATGGGTGAGTTTCTCAAAGATAGACAGAGTTTGTACTTCCGTATCGTGGTCAGGAAATGGTGATTTCAAAAATGGTTGTTTTCACATGTTAACAATACTCCATTGTTTTTAACTTCTTGCCATTTAGGAAATATATTAGAAGGTATAATCAATCCTTGTTGTGTTATGATCCCTTTAGTGTTGCTCTAGTGAGGCACGGAATAACCTTTTGGTTAGGTATAAATTGTGCTGGTAATATCTATTTAGTATTTCTAGAAAGTTACCTTGAAATCTCAAGGCTATTCACATTAATACTTAGTAAAAACTGTGGGTTCGCAAGTAAAAGTCTGTGCGCTAGTAATCACTGATTATGTTAAGGATTCTATCAGAAATTGTTAGGTGTCAGCAGCATTACCACCCACGCCAGCCAGACCACCCAGGCTGGTACTGAAAACCGGTAAAAGAAAGGGTGAGGTGGAGATGCGCTAGACACTACAGCAATAAGGCACAATCGAGCGGTCAAATAACAAGGATATTCCCGAAAGCTTTCGGGGATATCCTTGTTATTTGACCGCTCGATTGTACGAGTAATATATTTGTCACGGCCATTACGGCAGGGACTGTTATCTGCATGCGATGCCAGAGTGATTCTCACATCGCTTTGCTTTTTGTGGGATTACCCCTCCACGATTCATCAACATATTTGTTTTGCATATGCCTTGAGAAAGACCAGTCGGAACACGTGTCGGCTGCTCCTGCTACAATTAAAACATAAACTGTATTCTTCGTGTGCCTTATTGCTGTAGTGTCTAGCGCATCTCCACCTCACCCTTTCTTTTATCTATTCACATTAATAGGTCTTACCTTTAGTAGTTAGGATGGGCTCACTCCTTGCTGGATGTGCCAGAATTGATGAATTAGCTTCTCTAATGGCCTGATAACCGACGCTGTGTTGTCTATCCCAGTCAAAATGGCCGTTATGTATACTGCCGCGATGACATTGCATGTTTTTGGTGTACCACGATGACGGCATCACACCTGGCGCCATCTTGAAACGGGACCGTTATTTTGCATTTTCTTAGAAACTTAAGATTGCCTGTTTATGTATTGTGTGTATTAGTTATGTTTTAGTATTTAAGTCCTTGAGTCACTCTGATTAATAGTGCTGGGTAAGTGCACTAGAATGTATTTCAAATGTATGTGTTGGAGATTTATGAGTAGAGAGGGAAAGACAGAAAGCAAACAGGTCTAGGAGGGGACCTTTGGAGTATAGAAGTGGTGAATATTTTAACATGATCAATCTCAGCAGAAATGTTCAATTGTGTGTGAGGTGGCACTCATGGACCGGAAAAGCATATAACCTGGAATGTTAAGCAAAATAAAAGAAATCTATGTACACACATTTCCATGATGCCAACGTTGCACATTGTGTAAAATTATAACACATTAACATTGATAATCACAAAGGGTATATTGAGCAAAATATATTCTAGTGCAAGGGATAATGTGAAAACATAATGTTCCGTGCTATAATGAAGTATAAGTTAGCATGTTTATATGTAATGAAACAGTTTGTTGTCCTTGTTTAAACCGGCATGGCAACAGTCTGCCAAGCATATCCATTTGGCTTCACACTGTCGCAATTTCTTTTCTCTATTTCCTCCTCTGGCCAGTTTGGCAATTCTTTCGATGCCAAAGAACAAATTTCCCTTTAGGTCGTCTTGAGCATGATCTTGGAAAAAGTGGTTGGCGAGTGGGTATCTTAGAGCCTTTTTTTTTCAGTGTTCTTAAGTGTTCCGATATGCGTGTTTTCAAATGTCTTATTGTACTGCCGATGTACGTTTTTTGGCATGTGCATATTATGCCGTATACCACATAGTTTGAGTTGCAATTAATGAAATCTTTTAGGTGGTATTCTTGTCCATTAGGCAGGGTCATGTTTTTTTGGAGTTTACTGAATGATTGCAAACCGAACAAGATCCACACTTGTAGTTGGCTTTTAGTTTGGGCATATTCCAGAGTTGTGGCAACCCTTTATGGTTTGTGTGAAAGTGAGAAGGACATAACATGTTTTTGAGATTACAGGCTCTTCAGTACGTTATACTTGGGTGGTTGTCCAGGTGTGGTCTGAGGTCCTAGTCTGTTGTTAACATTGGCCAATGTTTGAGGAGACTTTTGCGTAGGATGGATGATTCCGAATTGTAAGTTGTATTGAATCTGATATCTTGACTCTTTGTAGATTTGATCGGAAGTTTGTTTTGTAGTAGCTCATTTCTAGATCTGAGCAATGTTTTCTGGTATGCCTTGTTTAGGCTGGAATTGGTGTAGCCTCTGTCAAAAAATTTCTGTTTTGATTGGCTGATGTGTTCCTCAAATTCTGCAGTGGTGGTGCAGTCTCTCTTGATTCTGAGAAATTCCCCGTAGGGGATGTTAGTTATGGTATGATGTGAATGATGGATTGCTCGTTGCGTAAAGCGTGCTGTTGCCTGCAGTTGGTTTCACATAGTGTTGTCTGTATAATGTTGTTTGCAGCATACAATTCAAGATCTAGGAATTGAATCCTCTCCGTGTTTTCTGTCACGGAGTTTCCCCCCTTCTCATCTGATACCGATCCTTGCTGGACTTTGTGGGCGGTGTCTTCTTGCGGACATACCTGGACTTGAATAAGGCTGAGCGAGTCTCTTCCGACTCCAGCGTGCGTTTAAGATTCCGGGATGCAGCAATCCAGGGATCCGGGAAACGAAGAAGATGTGCTGATGTCGCACAAGTCCAGGAAGCAAGAGGAAAAGGGAAAGGGGCAAGAAATGGAAGTAGAAAAGCTAGGAACAAGGAAAGTAGTACTGGGAACTACAGAGCACACGTCTGATCGCTACTTGGCAATAGCATTGAGACGCGCGGAGCTGCGGTGGTGCGGTGTATTAGAATACGTTACGTCCAACGTATAGACCGCGGAAGTCGTGTCACGCTGAACGCCCATATTGGGGAGTGTCAGGGAATGCTAGGCCCGTTGCGATAAGGACCAGGAAGACCAAAAGGGGCGCGTCCTGTGGGTCATGACACTTTCTTGTATATAGTAAGCTTCAGATTGTAAGAGTTGTTGTTAAGGTACTGATGTTAATCTTTGAGTTGCTGTGATGTTCCATTCAAAATCAACAAAATATTGATGTAGCGGCCCCAGAATATGTTATTGTTATGTGTGAAGGCCGGGTGTTGCCATGCATGTTGTAACTCATGATGGCCCATATTAAGGTTCGCATATGAGGGGGCAAATTTAGCCCACATCGCAATTCCTTGTTTCTGTTTATAGGTCTTGGAATTGAAAAGAAAGATGTTGTTGTGTAGCACAAAGTTTAGCATCTCTAGTATCATTGCGTTCTGTAGAAAGTATGAAACGGATCGTGTTTTCAAAAAGTATTGGGTGATCTCAATGCCCTTGATGCGCAATATGCTGGTATATAACGATGATACGTCGAAGGTGACGAATTTGAAATTTCCTTCCGAATTTACTAATGTGAGTTATTGAATGATATGTTTGGTATCTTGTATATAGGAGGATAGACTGGCTGCTAGGGGTTGTAAATGTTTATGGAGGAGTTCCGAGATGGGCTCTGTGAGGGAGCCTATTCCATTTATTATTGGTCTTTTAGATGGCAAGTCTGACACTGTTCTTGCTCTGTACTTTAGCTTGCTGCAGAAAATGCCAACACGTGTTCGTGCTGTCTTAGCAGCAGCTCTGTTAAAAAATTCAGGTGCTGTCCCGAAACATAGCAGTCCTGCATGATGCAATCAGCCCTGCTGTGAATATTTGGTATTGTGCCATGCCATGCGTATAGCCTGAATATATAGCAGTCCTGTTGAGAGGTACCGGTACAATCTGTGCCACTGAAAATATATACAGCACTGCTTCTATCTGTATCCATTATACCTGCTTGCGCTGGGTGGTCAGAAAGGGAGTTAAAGTTCAGATCACATGCCTCGCTATTTGTTGCTCTTTTAGTAACCAAACTAGGTCTAGTGCCATTTCATGCACGCAAACACATGCCATCGTAAGACAAAAAAAAACATCCTCATATACAACTCTCCAACTATGTTCCTTCTCACAAAAGCCAAACAATTGCTTGCTGGGAGGCACTTTTAAAACTTCAAGAGATCAAGAAACACAAGCCATTGAATGCAATTGATGTGCTTCTGTGAGGGAAAGAAAACAAGTATGAAATGCCCATGCTGCTGCAACGTCCGGTAAGATAGCTCAGTGGGTTGAGTGCTCGCTGCTGCGATCTGAGCGTGATCTGCAAGTCGCAGGTTCGAATCCCAGCAAGGCCAACTCAGCCTTTCATCCTTCCGAGGTCGATAAATGAGTACCAATTTCGGTTGGGTGATATTGTATGTAAATATGTGCTCTGTAAAGCGCCTTTGGATTAAGGCGCTATATAAATAACACCATTATCATTAACTGTGGTGCCTCTATTAAAGTGGATGAAGACAGAGGAAAATTAAGCAGAAATTCAGCCCTTGTTTAAGACCATTTTCATTTTACATAATACTACATGTGTCCTGAAGCAACTTGAAAAGCATGTTCATAATTTGTGATGCTTTAATAACGCTCTAACCTACAAAATTGAAGCAGTTGAACAAAGTGAACAAAACACAAATTCCCTTTTACGTTACTCAAAGTATTATTTTGATAGAATGACAGAGGAGAGTGTTATAAAATAATTACAGACCAGGACTCGTCCCATTTTCTTCTTTGGATTGCTAAATAGAGTGGATTTGCTAACTGCTGCTAGCCAGGCTGTCACCAGTGAACTCCATGATTTAGCAGGGTGCTGCCATAAATGGCCTGTGTAAGTGATACGCAAGTAATAATTAAAAGGGCTGTATTGACAAGATTTCTGTGCATAAAAATTCCTGATACGCACCTTATCTGAAGAGCTGCCGATGGCATAAGGAACCTTTTTAAAGGTCCCACCAGAAGGAGGCGATTGTGATCTAGTGGGTACTCGTAACAACCAATCACACAAAGGGCCAGTTGCTGAAAAGGGAACACAAACTACTATTGCCAAAGTCAAAAGGGACACACATTAAGGCAATTAAGAAACACCAAGGTTTGCCAAAGCCAAAAGAAGATAAATTAGCCTTTCCATACGTATGTGAAGAATATTGCCCTGGTGTGAAGAATGTTTTAAACCCACATTGCCACAGAAGTGTGAAGAAGAGGAAGGTTTATTATCAGTATTTGGTTAATAATAGAAAGGTGGAACAAGATTGCCATGAGGGCTGCCCTTCTGATACAAGAGGTTCTGGTGGTTCTGGTGAAAGGTAGCATTGACTGCTTCGAAGGGATTGCGTCCTCGGACGTATTCCACATTTATGACATGCAATGTCCACAGCTGTGCACTTCGGAAACTTTTCAGCAGAGGCCGTCTTGCGTCAATGGCGTCGAGCCGATGTCCCTCGAGAGCCTCCGTCGAAGGTCGACGTCAACTGATATATGTATATATAGGATGCACAGCGCCTAATGCCTCAGTTCTGTTTTTTGCTGACAGCGAACGTGCATAGCTTTGTGAAACTCGGCATGCCTCGTGGATTCTTCGATCTCTTATGATGGCTATTTCTTCGACCCCTCTGACTCCAAGGTCCGGGTTCAAGACTTGCCGGGACTGCAAGTCCAAGATGTCGTTGACCGACCCACACCGTATTTGCTAATGGTGCCTGGGTGAGTCGCACGACACCGTCGACTGCTCTAAATGCCAGTCTCTAACAGCTGAGGCCTTGCGTGAAAGAAAGGGGAAGCTCCATGATGGTAAACCCTCGAAGTCCCGGAAGTCTGGATCGAGGCCTAGGATTTCCACCGACGACTCGAGGGGTGACTCTCCGCATCGGGAGGAAGCTCGAGGTTCTCGGTCCCGGAGTGGTTCCCGCCATTCCTCGTCCTCGCGGCACTCTTGGAAGCGCTGGCACTGGTCTCCTTCCCCGTCATCTTCAGTGGATGGCGCTGTGCATAAGATAGCTTGTCCCACGAAGTCCTCGACTCCAGAGGAGTGGGTGGCTTTTAAAGAACAAATGTTGGCGATTTTCCAGTCGCAAGGCACGGTTCCTGTCGCGCCTTCTCACAAAGCCGGCAGAGAAAGCTCTGGATCCACGGCTCGCACGGCTTTGGGGTTGGACTCGCGCCGCGTCTCGCACCGGGAGCCCTCGAGGTCGCAAGAGACATGCGTCCTGGTCTCGTCCTCATCCCCTGTGAGACCGTTGCAGCCTGCGGAGGCACCGATGCAGGAGTCGACTCGTTCGGCGCCGGCCCAGTCGGACTCGGACAATGCTTTACCGTCCTATCAGCCCACGCCTGTGGCGGCATCACCGCCAAAGGTATAGGCGTCGATGCCCGCTGCGCGGATTCCGGCATCAAAGCCCTTGGCAGTCTGTGTCGATGTTCTCGATGCCTTCCGTGTCGAGGCCTTCGGCGCCCTCAGTGTTTTTTTGACGTAATGTGTCTGAGGAGTTTCATGGGGCTTCCTCTACGTCTGGAAGGCTGGTATTGGGTCCCAGGCCCTCTTCTGTCACTTTGGCTGGGTTTTCTGATCCTTTGCCTGACCCATTTGAAGAGGAGGAAAGGTCGGAGATTGAAGACCCTGCTTCTCAGGATGAGGCTCCAGGATTGTTGGGTGACAGTCCCTTGGAGGAGTTGAAGCAGACCCTCCATGATGCCAGTGGCCTGGATCCTTCTCCGGAAGTTGAGTTTGGTAGGCCTGAGCCGGGGGCTCATGCAGACTCTTCCTACAGGCGGCTCATGTCTAGGGTTGCCGAATTCCTGGGGTGGTCCAGTCCTCCTGAGGATTTTATTCAGGATGACCTTACTGACATCTTGGACCAAGGTCCCCCCTCTGACCCGGTATTGCTCTTCCATCTTTCATTGCAAAAAAGGGTGTCATCGGCTTCCGGCGGTCATTAAGAATTTGTTGAAAAAGTACTGCTCATCTGTTAGCGACCCCAGCTATTTGTCTACTCACCCCACTCCGGAGAGCTTGGCGGTGCAGGTGGCTGCGGCCACCTGGAGGCAGCAGGCGTACCCTACCATCCCTCTGGATAGGAACGACAAGCGCTTCGACGGATATGCTCGGAAGGTCTTTTCTTCAGGGAGCATGGCACTGAAAGCTGTCAACTCCACATGTGTCATGGCAAGATTTACACACACACTGTGGAACTGTGCTTCCTTAGCGGCTGAGCATATTTCCGAGGGGGAGGAAAGGGATGGCTTCCTAACCCTCGTGTGTGAGAGCAAGGATGCTATGTGTGAATCCCTTCAGTCGGGTTTGGACACGGCAGACTCTGTCAGCCGGTCCATGGCTGCGAGCACCGTCCTGTGCAGGTTTGCGTGGTTGCGGAAGTCAGGGTTTGCTCCTGATGTGCAAGCCCGTCTTCTGAACATGCCCTTTGATGGCATTCATTTATTTGGCAGCAAGGCTGACGAGTGCCTTGAGAGGTTGCAGACCTCCAAAGCTGCAGCAAAGTCTTTGAGTGCTGCAGTACGTCAAGCTCTGCCTTTTTGTCATAGGGGACAGCAATGGAGGGGAGGTTCCTTTCATTTCTACTCTTCGTTTGGTAGATCGAGGGGAGCTGCCAATCAAAGGGGCCAACGTAAGGATACCCATGGTGGACGATGTACTCGGGGTGCCAAAGCCGCTCAGGCAGTTGCCTCTTGGCACTACGGCACTGCTGCAGCCGCTCCAGCTCAGTCATGAGGCCATGTCCAATAGTTCGCCGGTTGGGGGCAGACTTGCACAGCATCTTGGAGATTGGCGTGCCATTACTTCAGATGTGTGGGTTCTGGATCTCATAGCCCACGGTTACTGCCGTCCCTTCCTTCAACGGCCTCACGACAATCCACCGGAGAAGCTCTCTTTGAAGCGTCCGGATCCACTCCTTGTGCAGGAAATCCTATGGTATTCCCCTTATTTTTTGATCCCCAAGAAAGACTGGGGGATTGAGACCCATCATGGACTTGCGTTGGTTGAACAAGCTTCTAAGGAAGGACAAGTTCAAGATGGTCACTCTTTCTCAAGTCCTCCAGGCCCTTCAACTTCAGGATTCGTTGGTGTCTCTGGACCTCAAGGATGCTTACTTTCATGTGCCGATTCATCCCAAGCAGATGAAGTACCTTAGGTTCGCGGCTGGCGACTCGCACTTTCAGTTTTGGGTCCTGCCATTCGGATTGACCTCCGGCCTGAGGGTCTTCACCAAGCTGATGGTGGTTGTGGCAGCGTACCTCAGGAGAGGGGGAATTCACGTCTACCTCTACCTGGACGATTGGCTGATCAGGGTGCGTTCTCATGAGCAAGCCCTGGATCATCTATCTGTCACCTACTATTCCTTCACAAGCTGGGTTTCTCCCTAAATTTAAAGAAGCAGCATTTGACACCTTCCCAGTGGCTCCAATACATCGGAGCAGTGCTCGACACATCCCTGGGGCAGTGTTCGCCTCCCCAGGTGAGGGTTCATCACATTCTGCAGATGGTGAACAAGTTTCAACGTGCCCAGAGTCTCCCGCCTTTCGAATTCCTAAGGTTGCTTGGCCTCATGACGTCCTGCATTTTTCTGCTGCCAGAGGCCAGACTGCGGATGAGATCTCTGCAGTGGGCTCTCAAGATGCAGTGGTCGCAGTTTTCCGGCAAGATGTCGGATCCCGTTCAGATTCCGCTCTCGGTCGCCCAGGATCTTCTATGGTGGGCTGACAAAGGAAATCTGATTAAGGGGGCACCGTTTTGTCAACCATGGCTGGAGGTGACAATCGTGACGGATGCCTCCCTCACAGGATGGGGTGCTTATGCCAACGAGTTGATGGCCAGCGGCCGTTGGTGTCTGTCGGAGTCCAGACTCCACATCAATCTGTTAAAACTGAGAGCCATCAGGCTGGCCCTGAAGGCTTTTCTGTCTGTGTGGGGGAAGACTGTCCTGATTATGACAGACAACACAGTGGCCATGCATTACATGAAACAAAAGGGGGGGCAGGGTCACTCCCGTTGTGCAGGGAGGCGATGCAGCTCTGGTTCTGGGTCATCCAACAGGAAATCTCTATCTTGGCAGTTCATCTGGCCGGAGACTAAAACTCGGCGGCAGATGCTCTGAGCAGGCAGAGCACGGTCTCTCACGAGTGGGAGTTGGCTCAGGAAGTCCTTTTGGAGATCTTCGCCCTTTGGGGTAGCCCGCAAGTGGATCTCTTTGCCACCAGTGTCAACCGGAAGTTCGAGAGATTCTGAATGTGGGAATTTCCCCCAAGAGGAACATTAGGGGACGCTTTCGTAGTGGAGTGGTCGTTCCCATTGCTGTACACGTTTCCTCCAGTCCCCGTCATTCCTCAGGTGTTGCGGAGGTTCGGTTCCCGAATGATCCTCATTGCTACGCATTGGGCCAGGAGAGCATGGTACCCGGACTTTTTTGACATGTCCATCTGCCCTCCACGCCATCTTCCCTACCGAGGCGATCTGCTCACACGTGAGAGGGGGTCAGTTTCTCCATCCAGAGGTCAGGTCCCTCAACCTTCATGCTTGGTATCTGAAAGGTTGAGATACAAGGTTTACGACCTCCCGTATGACGTGATGAAGGTGTTGCTTTCGCCAGGCGGCCAGCAACAAAATCCCTGTAACGTAGAGGTTGGCCGAAGTTCTGCGATTGGTGCAGGGGTCAGAATGTAGATCCTTTCCAGTGTTCCATTCCAATGGTGTTGTCTTTTCTGCTTTCTTTAGCCCACTGGGGCCTTCAAGTGGGTACCATTAAGGGTTACCTGGCGGCGCTGTCTATATTTAAGCGCTCGTCTGAAGAGTGTACTTACTTTAAAATTCCTTTGGTTTCACAGTTTCTGAAAGGACTGTCTGTGTTTCCACCGTCCCCTTTCCAGGTGCCGGGTTGGGATTTGAATTTGGTTTTGAAGTTTCTGATGGGAGTTCCGTTTGAGCCCTTACACTCTTGTCCTTTGAGACTGTTGTCTTTTAAAACTGTTTTTAGTTGCGGTTACTTCTGCACGCAGAGTGAGTGAATTGCAGGCACTCTCTGCCAAGCCACCCTTTACTGTTTTCCACAAGGACAGGGTTGTCCTGCAGGTGCAACCTTCGTTTCTTCCGAAGGTTGTGCCTGAATTTAATGTGAGCCAGAATGTGATTCTTCTGCCTTTTTATCCTTCTCCGCATCTTGGTAAGGAAAAGGGGAGGCTCCATAGATTGGATCCTAGGAGAGCTTTGAGCTTTTATCTTTCACGGATGTCCCGGGTCAGAGTGGACGATCAGCTCTTGGTAGGTTATGTTGGACACCGCTTGGGTTAGGCTGTTTCCAAACAGACCTTGTCCAGATGGATTGTTTTGACTATCACTGAGTGCTACCGTTTGGCGGGGAAGGACCCTCTGGTAGGATTACGGGCTCGCTCTAGTAGGGGTGTGGCTGCCCCCACTGCTCTACAAAGGGGTGTTCCTATTCTGAATATTTGAAGCAGCCACATGGGCCTCGGTCCATACGTTTGTAAAACACTATTCCCTCGACTCAATCCATGGGCAGGATTTGGCCTTTGGTAAGGCAGTCCTCTATTCAGCCATTTGTTTGGGTACTCTAAATTTTACAGGCTAAATTTTACAGGCACATACTTGGACACAGACGAAAGTCCTCAAGTGACTCCCCCACTCTCACGTACCGGACGCACCATATCCAGACCGGCAGACGCATCTAGATAGAATTGAGAATATTAGCATGGACGCACCTGGATGGAGTTGTGGACATTGGCCTGCGTCGCATCTAGAGGAAACTTTGAATGCTAGCATGCCCGCCCTTAGATGGAGTTGTGAATATCAGCATGTCTACATTTGGACAGAATTGAGAATGTCCGCCTGCATCGCATCTAGATAGGACCATGAGCGTTGGCATGCCTGCACCTAGGTGAAAGCTGAAGACTAGCCCAGGCCACACCTGGAACTGTGGACATTAGCCTGCGTCGCATCTAGATGGGATTAATTGAAGGATAGCAAGCCTGCGCCTGGATGAAACTTGAGTGTTGGCGTGTGCCAGACTTGGAATTGTGAACACCAGCCAGCGCAGCATCCGGATGGGGTTGCGAATGATAGCATGCCCACACCTGGACAGATTTCAGGACGCTAGCTTGCGCCGCATCTGGAGGGGACTGTGAATTGTTGGCTTGCCCACACCCAGATAGAATTCTGGACATTGGCCCGTGCCGCATCAGAGTTGTGGGGACCAGCTGGCGCCACACTGGGACAGAACTGCAATGCTAGCATGCCAAAGGTCAGGTAACCCACTAACCAATATGAGCTCAAACTCTGCATACTTATCTCACTCAAACTCACACAACCATCTCTCGCACAACAAGCCGCACGCACTTCACAACACTGCAACAACACATAAACAGGACTAACAGCACACGCGGCCTATCACAGACCCGATACCAGCACCAAAGCTCAGCATCTGGTGTATACCGAGTTGAAGCTGCCAACAGAACACCACTCCTCTCACTATCCTACTCCCTCTTCACCTTACTAACCCACCCCACCTTATTAACAGATCCGCCAGAGCGCCTGGGGACCAATTCCGTTGGTGACGGTGCGCGGTACAAATACCTTTTAACATTTAAAATCTTTCCATCCATAGTGTGGTACTGCTTTGGGAGTCTGTCATAGATGTGGAATACGTCGGAGGACACAATCCCTTCGAAGAACAAGTTCGTTACCAAACTGGTAACGTTCTTTCGATGGGATGGATGTTCCTCTGACGTATTCCACATCGCCCTCCCAGCCTGCCCCTCTGGAGAATTTCCTCTGATTACAGCTTCCATTTCCGCAAGGCTGTAGGCTGTTATACTGGCAGGAGACTGGTGTCACACGTTCTGGGGGGGAAAAAACTAAACTGAGGCAACGGGCACCGTGCGTCCTATATATAACATCTGGTGACGTCGACCCTCGACGGAGGCCCTCGAGGGACATCGGCTCGACGCCATCGACGCAAGACGCCCTCTGCTGAAAAGTTTCTGAAGTTCACAGATGTGGACATTACATGTCATAGACGTGGAATACGTCGGAGGAACATCCCATCGAAAGAACGTTACCAGTTTGGTAAGTTACTTGGCATGTGACAAACACTTGGGTGTAATAAATGACACCAGTGTGATTCTTGTATCACTTGAAGAAAATCCTAAACCTAATTATCTGATGCAGAAGACTTTGCTAAAACCTTTGAAGTTGACCCTTACCATAGAAGTACTTGGAGGGTAGCAATTGGGCCTGACAAGGGAGTATACCAGGTATTGGAACTTTGTGCCAAATGCTTCTGTTCGGGCAGGAGAGTATACCCGCACAGAGAACTGCAGTAGTGTCATGATCTCTGCTTCCAAAAGGTCAGGGTTTTCCCAACTCCCTTGGAAGCAGATCCATAACCCAGGTTCCGAGTGCCAACCAGTCCCAATTGGGACCTTTTGGACCCAGTCCTGGCGCCAGTGGCACCAGGCTCATAAATATGCCCAGTCCCAGCGCTGGAAGCGCCGGGCTCATAATGCTTGGGTGGACTTACCTGCAGCAGACCATGCTGCTTACTTGCCTGCCAGTTGAGCCTCTGATCCTCTTCTGTTTGGAACTACTTTTCCTGTTGGGTGGGGCAGGAGCCACTCCCTAGATTCAGAACACTGGAACTCTTCTGGAAAGCAGGAACTCTTTTCTTACCTAGGCGTGGCTGTGGAAGGAGACACCTAAGCACTACAGGAGGCTATTTAAACCACACCCGATGGATGAATCTTGCTTTGCGTTATTCTGCATCCTCTGCAGCAGAACGCTCATCGTGTCTTCTGCATCTGATCCTGGGCCTAAGGAAAAAGGCTTACCATCCTGAATCCAGTCTTCAGCAACACCTATAAAGACAAGAAAGAACAGGTTAGCATTACGGTCTTCAGTGACAGCTCTTCACTTACCTGGTCCATCGGCTGTCACCAACGCCTCGCGCTGCATTCCGGCATCTGAAAGACAAAGGCTTACCTACTCTTCGTGCGCTCCGGAGGTCTTCACACTGCATTCCGGCATCTGAAAGACAAAAGCTTACCAACTCTTCGCACGCTCCGGAGGCCTTCGGCGCTGCATCCCGCATCTGAAAGACAAAACAAGGTGCGTTTAAAGACATTGGGGAACTTTAATACTCACGTGCCATTACTCCTTTCCACATCTAACCCAGTGGGTATTCCGGCACCCTGCAGCCGCTCCGAACTTGTACCTGCAAAATAAAAAGACAGTTAGAGCGCATCGTGAAGCAGGCAACAAGCGCTTACTTACGTGCTTCCAGGCGCTTCTATTCATCACACGGGCTCCATCTTCAACTCACTTCAGCCCGTCATCCGCCATCGCCGGAACCCTGCAAAACAAGAAACATCATTACTAAAGATTTTAAAGACATTAGAATTACTCGAAACTTACCGTTCGTGCAGTAAACGACGGACAGCAGTCCTCTGAAGTCAAGAGGCCTGCTCCCCTTATCCAGTGAAGAAACTGGTTACAGCACCCTGCCCCGAGGCAGATGGAGAGCACGGCGTTCACTTACCTAAGGTGAGAGCGTTAACCTTTGGGGTTCTACAGGAGAAGAGAAAGGGAAGAAGAGAGACATTCAATAACCCAGTTCCTTAATCCCATATTTTCTATCTGCAGACATCTTACCCTTCGAGTCAGACATACAGTGCACAGAGGTCCAGCCCAAAGAGCCAGCCGTGTGTTACACATCACCTTTGAAGATACGGTATACGCCCAGTCAAGACCGGCGCCTCTACGGGAATCAGGTGAGCGTTACAAGTAGTTCATCTTGGCTGGCCGGAGTGTATGTTCAATACAGTTGAAGTCGCAAGGGTTTTCGGATTCTATCTCCTTCCCCATTCTGGTTAACACGTCATGAGCAGAATCAATGATGTCACTTGTAAAATATTTAAACCTTTCGCTTTAGTCCCTACAAATAGCTAAATGTCCCTACACAGAGAAAAGCTCGCTGTCCCTTGAGATGTGATATCCCTAGTGTGGCGCTGGTGTATCGCCTATCTAGGAAAGGTGACAGTGGAGAAAGCACTCCCTAACCTGGCTGACTACTTTCCTAATTCTAAAAATTGCACGCTACTGGGCAGTCAACAATCGTCTTTAATGGCGTTGCTGTCCCTTCGTGTGACTTATCTTAAAATGCGGTGGGGCATCCACCGTCTAATGGGACTGTTCCCACTGAGTTGTGATAAAAAGTTGTGTCCTATATTCAAGCTAACTTTGTGATTATCGAGTCTAGTGTGTCGGATCAGTTGCCTAATCCAACCAGTGTCGATTGGTTTCAGCGGGGTAACTCGTTTGCCGCTTTCTTCAGGACCCTATAATGTGCCCCATGTGTGCACTTGTTTGATCGTAAAAAAAGACAGACACAACGGAGGACTATCTTCTGATTTCTTTTTCTGGCGCGGGCATCTTCCACGTTATTGGGACATTTCATCATTGCGTCCATTCCCTAAAAGGGAAAATATATACAAATATACATATCAGGGAACTGGAATCTACATGACTATTGTTTACTAAACTTCAGTATCCTTAGTGTTTCTTCCCGGAAACTGTGGCCTGTGTAATGTAGGCGTGAATCCGGTCTCTATGGTGCAATTGTTGAACCCCTATGGAATAAGTGACAGCCAGTCAGTTTATATCCTACTGCATTGTCACAAATCTATCTTGAAATCTGTTTGTATAGAGGTTATCGGGGCACTTGCCCTATTTGTTCAACATCGACTACCTCAATGCGTGAGGAGCGTTCGTGTCCTTCATTTGTTAGCAGGCCGTCTTGTGTGGTTAGCAGACTGTGCCTAGAACAATGAGATAATGTCAATCGGAGTGTTTTTTCTAAAGATTGTGTCTCGCAGATCACTGGTACTTAAAACGGGGTTCCATTGTTGGACAATTATTGACAGACTAATTGTTATGGTTGACAAAATCAGATTCAGTAAATGTGAGGTCTTCCCTCATTTGACATGCTAGCCCCTGTTTGTAAGTATCAACATCTAGTTTTGACATTCCAGCGGTGTTGTGCGGCTCCGTGGTTTCTAAATTCTAGATTTCGCAGTTTCAAAGTTTCACGTTGTAAGAATGAACCATGCGTGGGGGTAGGGAACTCAATTTACCTTCTTTCTAGTTGGCGTCTTGTTGTACTCGTCTCCTTCCTTCTGCGTAGTTTACGGTCACCATATTGGGAGAGTTTCCCTTTTATACCAGCCTCAGTATTCTCCAGTTCCTTTTTAGTTTCTATTAGGGACTTCTTGTACTAGTAACGTTCGCATAGTCCACACCACTTGTGCAGAGCCACAATCTGGATATATCAGCATTATTTATACCTCAATTTGCCATGAAAGATGATCTCTATTCGATTTTAATTTGTCATTCAACATTAATGGTTAGTAAGTTTCTTGTTTAAGATCCCAGTTTGATTCTAATCTTTTTACTATTCATGCAATAGTGCTTCTTATAGGTGTAGTGCATTTATATCGTTTTGGCTATACATGCATATTTAACAATTATAATGCATAGCATAAAGCATGGTTATGTCCAGAAATTATGTCATTGATAATTGGAGCCTTATGGATATACCGGGCCATCTTTCTATGTCACCTCCTGTGCATCATATTTTTCTTTCTGTACATGTAGTGTGGTCGCAACGTTTGGTATAATACTAGTCCCTATCGACCCATCTGTTTCGGTTTTCAGCTTGTATTGTGGGTGTCATTGTTTACAAAACCGCTAGGGTTTGCCAACATATTGCTTCATTTAGGCCAGTCCGGTGGCTCTTAAGTCTGAATATCCATGCTTGTTCTCGTTTCAAAATTGCTCCCATATTTCCGCCTCTCATCGTTCTCTGTGTGTTTCATTAGTAAGTAATGCTCAACTAGAGGAGCAGTGGTCCTTCTCATTCTTATGTTCGATCTGTGTTCCCCAATGCACACGTTTATTGGTCTTGTGATCATCCCTATATACATCTTGTTACAGGGGTATTTTTATCAGGTAGACCACATTAGAGGTGTTGTAGTTGGTCAGCACCCTCTGCCCCCCTGGTTTGTTTCATTAAGGGGCAGGCTGAGCACAAGCCACACGGTGTGTGTCCTATTGCAGGCCCCCAGATTAAGGTATTGAGCCCTCCGTGGGCCGTGTTTGTTTTCCTGCCCATTCTTGGGCTGCTGCCATTGTTTTTCCCCGTGTGTTCTCCCCAGCCCCCCTCCCTCCCCTTCCGTGTTTCTCCTTGGTCCCCTCCCTCCCGCCTCCAATCCTCCCAGCTCCCCCCTGATTGGCTGCCGGCCCGTGTGTTGTCTAGGCTAGGCTGCCTGCAGTCCACCGCGCTCGCCACTTCCATCAGGCAGAGCCGGTGACTGCAGGCCCCCAGATAAGGTATTGAGCCCTCCGTGGGCCGTGTGTTTGTTTTCCTGCCCATTCTTGGGCTGCTGCCATTGTTTTTCCCCGTGTGTTCTCCCCAGCCCCCCTCCCTCCCCTTCCGTGTTTCTCCTTGGTCCCCTCCCTCCCGCCCGCCTCCAATCCTCCCAGCTCCCCCATGATTGGCTGCTGGCCCGTGTCTCCTCCTCCTCTTATTTGTGCTACCAGGGCAGCCCCTGCCCGGCAGCCCCAGCGGCTAAGGGCCCCCTTAGGCAAAGGGCGGCTCCCTCCTTTGCGGCTCCCGGTGTGTCTGCAGGTGTCCGCAGGGGACGCCAGGGCCATTCCACTGCTTCATCTTGTGAGCTCCACCTGCTCCCCCGGCCCACCCCACCCCTACCTGTTCACTTCGTCGCAGTGTGGCTACACTTCTTTGTGTTCCGAATTTGTGGTAAACTAGGGTTTTTCTCCCTCTGCAGGATTTTCAAACTTAGGTGGCCTCTCCACTGTGTACCTGATACCCCTTACTGTGTTCACCGTGTTCCGAATTTGTGGTAAACTAGGGTTTTTCTCCCTCTGCAGGATTTTCAAACTTAGGTGGCCTCTGCACTGTGTACCTGATACCCCTTACTGTGTTCACCGTGTTCCGAATTTGTGGTAAACTAGGGTTTTTCTCCCTCTGCAGGATTTTCAAGCTTAGGTGGCCTCTCCACTGTGTACCTGATACCCCTTACTGTGTTCACCGTGTTCCGAATTTGTGGTAAACTAGGGTTTTTCTCCCTCTGCAGGATTTTCAAGCTTAGGTGGCCTCACCACTGTGTACCTGATACCCCTCACTGTGTTCTGAATTTGTGGTAAACGAACGCCTGCCGCTCTCTTCCTATCCACTTGCGCTTGTCCTGTCTTCCCCCACCCACTCCCTCCTATTCTATGGTGCCCTCTATCTCACCAATCTTTTCTAACTGCTTCTCCATTGACTATCCTGCTCTCCTCACTAAATCTGGTAGGAAAAAGTTTAAAAAGGACATCCTGGTCTCCAACCCAGGCCTCCCTATCGCTGACACCTACACTAGTGCCTCCTCCAAGGAAACTCTCACTGACATCCTCTTTTTCGTGCCTTCTCCTGACCTATGGCCCCCTCATATGGTCTCTGTGCTCTCTCCTTTCTCCTCTTTCCCCCATTAATGGTGGCACCCGTTGGATGTCCTCTTGGCTTCCTTCCACTCCTCTAAGCCCATCATTAATGTCTATGCTAATGGGACCGTCTTGGTCCAAGGCCCTCAGGCCAACCTTCACCTCTTCGATAGACGCTTCCCACGCCTCATCAACTTCCTCTCCTCTCCTGCTGTGCCCCCTCCTCTGTCCTCGACTAACTTGCCTCTTCCCTCCCTCCCCACCCCCTCTCATGCTCCTTCTTCACCTCCGCAGGGCGCACCTCTGACCTGTACCTCTGACCTGTACCCCTCCCCGGAAGTCCTTCAAAGATGGCAAACTTCTCCACATTGCCACTCTTAACTCTCGCTCTGTGCCCAGGCCCAACCGTGCGGGGGGAGGTGTGGCCCTCATCTTCCCTGAGTGGATTCCTGCCACTGTTACTCCCATGCAGACCTACTCCTCTTTTGAATGTCTTGTCTGCCGACTCTCTCTCTCTCCTAGCCATTCCCTTACCGTGGCTACTATCTATCGGCCACCTGGTCAAATTTCCTCCTTCCTCTCCGAGTGGGCGGACCTCTCCTCCTCACTCCTGTCCTCAACCACTCAACTCCTCTTTCTTGGAGACTTCAACATCCACCTGGATGCCTCCTGTCCCCCCTCTGGACTCTTTCGCAACCTCTGCGACTCTCTCTCACTCTCTATTCTCCCGTCTGGGCCGACTCATTCTGCAGGGCACACTCTTGATGCTCTGACCTTCCCCTCTCTGTCCCTCTCTCCACTCCTCTCTCCTGGAGTGATCACTTTCTCCTCTCCTCCCACCTCACCCTCCCTACCCCACAGGCAAAGCCACCCCCATCACTGCCACCTTCCTTCTCGGTCATCCGACCCATGAAGCGCGTGTCAGTTGAGGCTTTCGCTGCCACCTTCTTGCCCCCTCCTCCCCCTTCGGCTGACTCCCACCTTGACACAGCCCTCTCCACTCCGCTATATCTGATACTCTTGATATTCTTGCCCCTGTCATGAGAATCCACCTGAAGCCCAAAGCCAAATGTAACTCCTGGTATGACTCGGATCTCGTCACCCTTAAGCGCAAGTGCAGGGTGGCAGAGAGGAAATGGCGTGCTTCATGTTCATCCTCTGACAAACTGGCCTGTCGCCTGCTCCAAAGGCAATACCGGCTCTCCGTTCTCACCAAGAAGAGAGCCCTTATCCAAGCCCGCATCTCTGCGGCATCTAACAATTCGGCCGAACTCTTTAAAATCTGCAAGGAGCTGGCCAACCCTGCTGCAGTCTCTACCTCTCCTGTCCCCTCCCAGGCCCTCTGCACAGCACTGGCCTCTCACTTCATTTCAAAAACTCAGGACATCCTGTCCTCACTCTCCTCCTATAACCTCCCCCCCTCTATTCCCTGCCCTTCCTCTGGCTCTTCTGCAGCCACCCGTCCTCTCTCCTTCTCTTCCTTTCCCCTTTTTTCTGCTGACGAGGTTTCAAGACAAGTCTGATCTATGAAAGTCTCATCAAAACAGGTCCACCCCTGTTCCCCCAAAACTATCAAGGACCACATTGACTCCTTGGCTCCTGCCCTTGCTGACTTCTGCAATCACTCCTTCGCCTCTGGAGTCTTCCCATCCCCTCTCAAGCACTCCCTTGTGCACCCCCTTCTTAAGAAACCCTCTTTCGACCCTTCCTGCCCAGCTAACTATCGCCCAATCTCTATCACTCCCTTCCTGGGCAAGCTTCTGGAGAAACTGGCCATCTCCCAGCTTAATCTCCATGCTGAATGTGTTGGTAGTCTTCATGACCATCAGTCTGGCTTCAGAGCTGCCAGAAGCACGGAAACTGCTCTCCTGAACATCCGTGAGGACCTGCTCTCGAACCTTGACTCTAACATTCCATGTGTTCTCATTTTGCTTGATCTCTCTTCTGCCTTTGATACTGTCAACCATACCATCCTGCTCAACCGTCTCCGTGATAACCTCGGTATCACTGGTCAGGCTCTGACGTGGCTGACCTCTTTCCTCTCAAATCGACCCTCCCAGGTCCAACTGGGGTCTTTCCTCTCTGACATCTTCTTCTCTACCTGTGGTGTCCCCCAGGGATCTAACCTCTCTCCCTGGCTGTTCAACCAGTATCTGGCACTTCTCGCCCACCACATCGCCGCTCTCTGCCCCTACTTTCAGTGCTATGCGGATGATGCCCAACTCATTTTCAGGCTACCCTCGGCCTCCTCCTCCTCTCTGACTGTCTTTCTGCTATCCAGGAATGGTGTGCCGCCAACGACCTCTGCCTTAATGCCAGTAAGACTGAGATTCTACTCATCGGCACTCCCACTCCCTCCTTCCCTGCTGCTCTCTGGCCGGCCTCTCTGGGCCCTCTTCCTACTCCTACTCCTACCTGCAAGGCAAAAAACCTTGGGGTCATCTTCGACTCCACACTCTCCTTCTCTCCTCACATATCCGACGTATCTAAGAAGTCACACTACCAGCTACACCTCCTCAGAGGTATCCTTCCTTTCCTCTCCTTCCCCCAGAAGCTCACTGTCTCTAGAGCCCTGGTCCTCTCTAAGCTGGACTACTGTAACAGCCTCCATCTTAATCTGCCCGCCTCTACTCTCCGCCCTTTGCAACTCATCCAGAACAGGACTGCAAGACTTGTCCTTGGCCTCAAGCCCAGGGACCGTATCTCTCCAGGACTGAAATCACTACACTGGCTCCCAGTGACTGCGAGGATCAAGTTCAAAACCCTCTGCATTGTCCACAAGGCCGTCTGGGGCCTTGGGCCAAAATACCTTCAACTCTCTCTTCCTAAATATCTTCCTTCTCGACCTCTTCGCTCATCCGCCTCCAACTCCCTCAGGGTCAGCCGCTTCTCCAAACAACGAGTTGGGGGCAGATCTCTTTCCACTGCAGGGGCCTCCCTCTGGAACAGCCTTCCTACCTCCCTGAAACTTGAGGAGAACCACCTCCGGTTCCGGAAGCACCTCAAAACCTTCCTCTTTGCCTCCGCTTTCTCTCCCCCTCTCCCCTGCTAATACTACTAAACTGCACTGAATCTGCAACTGGGCCATTCACCGTTCTCGGCCCAGCCACTCTCCCCTGCACTGCCTCCACGGCAACCCCTGCACTACGGGACTGTGTCTGTATCCATACAGCCCCCCTTCCCAGCACTTGTCTGCACTTACCTCGCACTTGCCACCAGCTGGCCCTCGTTATTTATCCTGTATGCTGTATGCTTATAACCCTGTACTGCACTTTCCCCTCTCCCCCTCCCCCATGCACTTTTCCCTTCCCCTCTACCCTTGCACTTGCGCGATCTGAATGACACCTGGCCTAGTAAGATCGTTGTCTGTCTCCCCTTGTTCCCTCCCCCGCCTCGTCGCGCCTTGAAACACTTGTGTATAGGCGCGTTACAAATGCCTTATCATATCATATCATTGCTTTGGGCCGATTGCATAGGGTGGGTTGATTCTGTATCGTCTCTTTTTTCTGTTTGTACCAGACTGTCTCCTATATTCCGTCTTCTCTTGATAGCAAACCTAGGAGTGTTCAGGATGTTATCACCTACATTTAGGATGTGCCAGAGTTTTTTTTACCTCCTTTTTGTTTTGATTAAATATAGGCGAGTGGCTGAATACTGCTGTTATCTGGTTCTCATCTCTCGTTCTTGGGGTGTTGTTCCAGGGTTACTTCCCTAGGGATGTTCCGTGCCCTTTTCTTGGCATGTCTTAGGATTATTTCCAGGTAGTTCCTTTCCCACAGTTTTCTCACCAGTCCCTCTGCTTGTGTGTCTTATTCACTTCGGGTTGAGCAGTTTCGTCGGAATCTAAGAAATTGCCCGAAGGGTAGATTTTCTTTCAGGGATTGCTGGTGAAAGCTGTTATATTCCAATGGGGAGTTGCAGTCAGTTGTTTTTTGGTAGACTGTTGTTTCTATTCTTCTACCTTTCCTCAGTAAGTTTAGATCCAGAAAGGTTGCAGTCTCTTTGCTAATTTCAAATGTGAATTTTAGGAAAGGATTTTGTAAGGTTAGCCATTCCGTGAATTCTTGTAATGTTCTTTCGTCTCCATCGAACAGCATCAATACGTCGTCAATATAACGGCGCCAACTCAAGATGTTTGAGAAGGCGTTGGATGGATGGTAGATCGTCTGTTCCTCGAAGTCTCCGACATATAAATTTGCTAGGGAAGGGGCAAACGTTGCCCCCATCGCTGTTCCTGAGATCTGTTCAAAAAATCTGTCCTCTAGTATAAAGTAGTTTTTGATTAAGGCTAATTCTGCTAATTGCATAATGAAGCAGATGGGTATCTTAATCTCTGGCTTTTTAGCCCGTAGTGTTTTGTGTTTCTCCCTGGGGTATCTTAGAATACAATTATTCTATATTCATGGTAACGATATAGGTATTATCGGTTCCATGTGATAATATCGCCACAAAATGTTCGCTATATTTTTGCGGCGATATTACCCCATGGAACCTGCGGGGGACACCCCCGCAACCCCCATCCATTTACCCCATCGCCAATGGCTGTTCCCGACGACCATATGTACGGCGATATTTTTGTTGGGTATATTATTAACTGATACCGTATTATCATTGTCTAGCGTTAAGTTCTCCAGGTGCGTGAGGACCGCAGTGGTGTCCTTGGTGTATGATCTCATATTGGTCACCTCGTCCTTCAGAGAGAAGTCCACAAATTAGGACAATGGTTCCAATATAGAGCCTATGCCTGATACTATAGGGCGTCCAGGAATGGGCATGGTGCCCTTATGTATCTTCGGTAGAGCGTAGAACGCCGGACATCTGGGATGTTTCGGGGAGAGAAATTCTGCCTCTTTTTGACTGATATAACCCTCTGTGAGTGCCTCCTCGATGATGGGGTCAATTCATTGTTTTAGGGCCTCTGTTGGATCTCGACCAAGTCTCCTGTATGTGGTGTTGTCATTCACCAGGGTGTCTGGCCGGAGAGTATACCGGACCAAGAACATTTATAACCAGTGCTTCTGTTCTGGCAATAGTATCCTGGAGCAGAGTGTTGTAGAAGTAGCAAGCCTGGCATGAGAGTAAACCAGATGGAAACTCATAAAGTACTCTGGTGGGGTAAAGCTTATGAAGTTGAAGACTAAGACATTTCTTTTGAAGCTAATGAAGTTCTGAAATATTTATTGTTGTCTGAAGACCTTGAATACAAGTGCAATGAGAAAAGCTTTATCAAACAATTGTGAACCATCCTTGAAATCCAAGTTGGAGCTTTGTGTTGGATAAGAAAGAAAACTGGAGTGAAACATTTTGTTACAATACATGATTTCCTTATCCTTTTTGAATATTTAAAGAAAGACCTGCTTGAATGTGGGGAAGGGAGGCTCACCCAGGATATCGGAAGAAGCAGCTATTGTGGTGTGACTTATATTGTTCTAGTTGTTGGTGTTAAATTGCCATATACTTCCTTGTTTATTTATTGTGTATACAAGTGTGAGGATGGAAACATTTTTTGTTAGCGTTTTCCTTTAGTTTATTTTAGGCAGGGAGATTCTCGTCCGGGTAGGGAAGGGATAGTGGGGTGTTTATGCAACCTTTTGAGTTAATAAAATGGCATCTGTTGAAAGCCTTTCACAAAGTTGCCTGCCTCGTATTTCTGACTTTCTTCTCAGAAGTCCCTGGACCCTAACTAACTTTAAAGTGAACTACTTACTTGTTTGAACAGTCTTCCACAGGAACGACTTTTGTCTGCAACAGAACCCTATTCTCACCCTTCCTCCAGCTGACTCCTAGACCACTCAGGTCCCGCTTCTGCCTCTGAGTGAACTCATGCAATAGATTAGGGAAGGACTGTATAAGTAAAGGATTCTGTCTGGAAAAGTATAACAAGTGTTTAAAAGTACTTACTTGTGAAAGTGTTCATTGGTAACTGTAACAGAGTGAGCAGTTACCAAAGTTCTTACTTACCTTGAATGTATGTTGTGCCATTTTAAAAAGTGTATATATAAGGTTATTTTACTCACCTGTGAATTGGTTGTGCCACTTCCCCAAAAGTAATGCTGTTGGCTTTACGTTACAATTCCTGATAGTATATAAATATGAGTGCCCAAATTGGGTCTTGCTTCTATCTAAAATAAGTCTGCCTCAGTTTATACTGTAGCTGGGGCCTTAACAAAGCCCCGGGGGCATTACCGTGGGCGGTATTGGCCCGCCGCCTTGCGTCTCTTGGTATGCAAAATATGTGTCTTTGTCATACATCATTCGACATGTTTCATAACTAGGTTTTTGCCACTTTGCTTTTTTTACATTACTTCGGTATTCAAAAGACTGCCTGTGAGTCTGCGGGCAGTTACGGAGCGCTCTCGGGGTTACAACACACAAGTGAACTCACAGGGTTTGCTCTGCCTGTCTGCTTGCCTGGCTGCTCTTGGGTCCGTGGCTTATTCTACTCCGGGCATCGGGGAAAACAACCTTGCTTGGTCTTCCGTGGCCTGGCTGAACAAAACGGGAGCGTCCTGTGCTCCCACCGCTCTCTGGTGCTTGCCTGCCACTGGAATCTGCCTTTCTGGATGAAGGCTTCTTGGTGTCACTCTTCCTGCCAAGCTACCTCTGCAGCCACCAGCCACCTCTTAATGAGGGGGGGCCGGGCGGAGTCTGTAACGACCACACTTCCCACTGCATGACCTCTGCATCTCAGGTTTCTGAAGGAAAATGCCCTCTCAGAACCGGCATCCACACTCTGAGGCATGGTGGTTACGGTACTTCTGCATCCCCTGTACTATGGAGTTCCTGCAATCACTCCACCTTGCACTGCTACCATGCTCTATGGCCTACACTTTAGGGGCCCTTTTATGCCTCCCAACCTTCTTCAGGTGTGGGTCGTTACCACTAATAGGCTACAACTTGCAGTCTCGAGCCTCTGCAGCCCTGTCGCAGTACTTTGGGAATTATGGGCCTTGGAGTCCATAATGTAAAAATCAGCCTTTCTAATGGCAATATCAACACCAAGTTCATTTCTGTCCATATTTATATTCCCCAAATAAATATTATAAGGATTTGAGGCAGGATTTGACTCTACAGAGGAATGAGGTTCTTCAAGGCCGAAATTGCAGAGTGTCTGGAGTGTTTCCTGCGTGGAGCCCGTTGGTAGCTCACTTTGCTTTCTTACCCAGTTTACTGCAGAAGTCTGCTCTCAGTTTGCTGCGAGTTCTTGGAAAAGGAGTGTCCAAGCTAATCACTCCACGACGCAGCGTCTGGGGTATTTTCGGTGTTCCGGCGGTTGAACAGGGAGACCTGTTCGAACATGAAAAAACAATCACTCCTGACCGAATGGAGGCACCAGAACTCTAATTGAGGCGGCCAACCCAACCCTTGCTATCAATGGCACCTTTCGAGGATTCAAACGACAGAAGAATCCTTATTTAACAGATAAGTGAAAGCAGAAGAGGTAAACAGGTGTCATTTTGCTTCCTCTGTTTCTGCTTACACTCATTTGCAAAGCACTGTACAAGATGATATTTTGCCTCATGGACCACAGGGTATGCCCTTAGGGAGTGAGGACACCGGCATAGATAAGGACTCAATATCGTGTCCTTCTTACCCCGCTAGCCCTGCCTCATCCAGCCAACCGCAGCAAAGTTCTAGCTGAGCCAATGAGTGCTGCAAAAATTACAATTTCCCCACTTTTGGTGCTGGCTGGCCGCGCCGTGAGGACAGCTAAACTGTACGCGAACCATGAACAGCTGTCAAATAATCGTCAGTTTCTAACAGACTTTAAAGAAGGGATGTTCACCCAGATAAACTCGCCTACATTAAGAGCCCAAGATGATTGGCTAAGCGCTCAACGTTTCTTTAGTGTGAAAATCAGAAAACCGGCGAGAATAATAATTGCGCCCAGGACGCACAGAACACTTCAGTGGTCAGGATAAAATTACGTGCCACAGGCATTATGTCCTGCAACAGTACCAACAAAGTATACTTGGAACAAGGAACAGGCGTTAAATTATTACCTTGGTCACGACAACAAAACGGAGCAGAGGCCAAGTGCTTTAATAGAATTAAGAACTGCAGTTGCCAAGCTTATCCATCCAATGGCACGGCCCGAATTGGCGCAATTAGCAAGCAGTGCCTCTTCTAGTCAAAAAATAGCTCTCATTTTACAAATGGCCATGATTGGATTTGTGAAAACAGAACCTCTCCCAATATACGGCCACGCATTGTTGAAAAAGATCCATAATTGAAAAGGAAGTCGTACATTCTCGAAGAAACTCTCTGGCTGTGGCTGACAAACTACTGCACGACTTAACAAAAATAAGTTCACAAATGGAAGTCAATAAAGTGGACAAACTAAGATCCTTTGGCCAAGGTGAAACAATCACAACCAATGAACTTGGTGTGACGATCAGGGGAAACAAACGTAGGAGAGTTGACACATGCTCTCCACCAAGTGTCAGCTGTTCGCAATCTAAATTAAACTCGATCACTCATTCAAAAGCCATATCGCTAAATGTTGAGATAACAGATTTAAAAAAACAATTACGCATCGGGATCTGACATCAGAAGATTCATCATCTGATTCCTCGTTCATACAGCGAGACTTCCAAAGGTGAGAAGACTGGCAGTAGAAAACATGGTGTCAAACCTGAAGATCAAGTCCCAAAAAGACAATTCAGCAAGTTATACAAGAATTGAATCCAAATATCATGTCTGCATTAACTATTGCACTAGCGCCATTCCTAAAGATGTATGAACACAATGAAAATCCTAAAGACCAGAGCACATTAACAGCCATGATGGACTCCAAGCTTCTAAACATTAAAACATTTATGCTTGTACTTAAATCCAATGCAACTGAGGACTCGGAGAGAACTGACACGACTCAAAAAGCGCTCACAGATCAGTTGAAAGTCAACGGCGAGGATACAAAATTGCTGGCAGAAGTTTCTCGTGAGGCTCCGACGTCATTAAAAATGTCTAAAAATACATACAACACCAAACCAGAGAAAGGAGCACACAGTGTCACCTATTTGTATTTAATTTATTTGTATAGCGCAAACCAGGCCCGGAGGCTACCGGGCGCATATCTTTAAACAGTGGTTACATAACAGTATGACATTACAAATAACATTAGAGTGAGCAGTGGAGTGCGCTTACATTACAGGTTAGGCTAGCAGTACAAAGTAATCGGGTTATCAGAGTGTCAATTAGTCGGCTGAGGTGACTAGCCAAAGTTTGGCTTTGTGTTTGAATAAGTTCAGGGAGGGCAGGTTTCTGATAGTGAGAGGCACAGAGTTCCACAGTTTGGCTGCCAGAACTGGGAAGCTAACTCCTCCGGCTGTTTGGAGCTTGTATCTAGGGATCAGTATGCTCTGGCAAGTGGCAGACCTTAGTGACCGAGGTGGAATATATTGAGTAAACCGTGAGGAGAGGTAAATAGGTGCCTGGTTATTCATGCATTTATAGGTCAGGGGAAGAGATTTTAGTGATATCCTTTGGGAGACTGACAACCAATGCAGATTCTTCCTAGTTTCAGAGATGTGAGCTGATCTAGGGATGTTGAGGGCTGCTCTGATGGCGTTATTTTGTATGATCTGGAGTTTGTCAAGGTTACATTGGTTAGTGCCTTGGTACAGTGCGTTGCAGTAGTCAAGTTTGGACATGACCAAGGTCCTAGCAAGGGTTATGCAATTTTGAGTAGAGAGGAAAGGGCGACATGTGTAGGCAGAGGCGGCTGCAACTGCATTCGTTTGTCTGTGAAGGGAGAGCGTGGAATCAAGGTAGATTCCAGGGGTTTTAGTATCTTTGGAGACTTTTATGGAGTTTCCGTCGATATTGAAGGAGCTGAACATGGGGTTCAGCTTGTTAAGTCTTTGCTGTGTGCCTAGGATGAGGAGCTCTGTCTTGTCATTAAGACAGAGCTCATGTTGTGCCATCGTGGCTTGAATGACATGGTAGATGTCATTTAGGGATTTTGAGTCTACTATGTAATCACCCGTAATGAGGATGAGTATCTGGGTGTCATCGGCATAATTAGTGTAGGTGACACCCAGATAGTCAAGCACATCAAACAAAGGTTTTGTGAAAACATTGTAGAGGGTAGGGGATCCTTGAGGGACCCCGCAAAGGACTTGCGAAGGGTCGGCTGAGGAAGTTGGGGAGAATACTCTCATATGTCTGTTGCCCAGGAATGATTTAATCCAATTAGTGGCATTGTCAGAGAAGTGGGCTGCATTTTTCAGATGATGACAGAGGATTTGGTGGTTGACCAAGTCGAAGGCAGCAGATGGGTCTAGTAGTAGTAGCAGGACTAGTTTACCTTTGTCTTTAAGATCCTCAATTTGGGTTTTGAGGTCTCAGAGAGCTGTCTCCGTGCCATGCTTGCGTCTGAAGCTGGATTGTCTAGTGCCTAGAAGATTGCTGGTTTCCAAATAGTTCTGTATCTGCAAGTACGCTTCTCTGTCTAAGATTTTTAGGAGAAACGGGACAGTGGTGATGGGCCTATGGTTGGTTGGGACCTCAGTATCTAGGGTTGGTTTTTTTAGAAGAGGGATGACCCAAGCATCCTTCAAATTGTTAGGCACCACTCCCAATTTGAAATGAGGAGTTGATAAAGGTTGTTATGAAGGGAGCGAGGTCGTGGGCCGATTCCTTAATGATCGGAGCAGGACAGAGTCCCCTTGGCAATTGGAAGGTTTTAAGTTACAGATGATTTTTTCAACCTCAAGGGTGGTGAGCGGCGTGAAGCTGAAAGGCAAAGGAGAGTCTAAATCTACACATTGGCAAAAGAACAATTTAGGTACTCAAATGGAGATATTGACAATAATAATTGATGAAGCAGATCTAGTAAGCACCCATGCCCTCCACAGATTCACCAAGTAATAGCGAAGACATTGTGTTATCCACTTGTACAACACCTAATGCCCCGAATCAAAATGGCAAGACCTTGTCAATAACAGAAGACGTGGGCATATCCATGAGGCCATCTACTTTCGCAAATGCGGAGGGCATACTGGGAAACACAAGAGGAGTCTAGCGGACCAATAGAATCATCAAAGAAACCAGATACTTGCCTCTATCCGATCTTCAAGTCCCCCACAACAAGACCCTTAAAGGAAAAGGAATCAAAAAGTGCGTTGACTAAAAAGGCTAAAAACCAAACTAATGGAACACAGCCCAAATCTAATAGCTCACGGAAAATCTTACGCAACCTTAAATCTTTTTCAGCAGACGAGGAAATAAAAAAGGTGGCTACAAAGGCCAAAGCATCCACAACCTCAAGTATAAATGAACAAAAACTTAAAACGCCAGAAAATAATAGACTTCAGTGTTTATCAAACATGTCCAGTGACGACATGTCACTATTGATGAACTTAACAAAACACGACAGAGAGGAGGAATTGAAACCTCTCAAATTCAAGATGACTCACTTACACCAACACAAGACTCTGAAATTGAAGACTATCAAGAGCAAGGTGAGTCGATTGTAGTGGATGCACGGTTACCTTTGCAAACCGAAGAACACAAACAACATGAAGGAGTGAACAGATGGGTAGTGTGCGCAAATAAATGTAAAGCTCTCCCCATGGCTTCTTTCAGCACCCTCTCAGAAAAAAGGAAAAAGGTCACTGGAATGCCTTGTGAAGAACGGTCCCAGAACTCAACTAGACATATTGATCAAAAGAATTGCGACCTGATTGATCATGAAGCATTGGCACTCGAACTAGAACAGTTAGGATGAAAGCGAGCAGTTCAAGAGCCTCTACCTCCTAGTCGCAATGACTTCAATAAGGACACGCATAACATGAACACAAAAGACCCGAATCTGACAAAAAACGAATTACAATCACCTTACACTGCAACGTATTTCGTACATAAACAATGGATTGATACTAAACCGCCAAAATGTCCTTCAGCTACTCCACCACTTTCCAGCTCTGGGAGCAATCGAATCTGAAGATATTGCCATAGTGGAATTCTTGGAATAACGACCACACCATTGTGGACGGCTACACATCCACTTTAGGTTGATGCATGATTTAATGCTCTGTGCCACTTCCTCGCTACTCCCTCTAGGCTTTGATATCATGGAAAATCGACAGGAGACCAATCGAAACAAAATGACAAAAAAGCCTAACAGAAATGTAGAAGAGGGGGGAAACCGAACATCGAACAGAAGAGCTTCAAAGGACACAGACTTTATCCATCTTCAAAAGTGCCGGCCCAAATGCCAAAACAGCAGCTACCCATACACAATGGAAATGAGTAATTAACACCACGAAGAGCAACAGCGGTGAACGATGCAACACACCCTTGAAAATCCCATTTATGTTCCCTAACCCTGGAACAAAGAAAAATAACAAAGTAAATCCAGAAGTTCGAGCCTTTGACAAATAAACTTGGAGTTGGCTAGCAGAAGCGCTTTGCTCTGAAAACAGCTAATGCCTAGAACCTCAACCAGTGTCTACATACTTAATTGGATCCTGGAACACCCCCAAGATTTACACATTTATACTCCAAAGAGGTGTGTAACCTAGAGCGATTTTGACATTTTATGTCTGCAAGAAACCTGGCTGGCCTCACTTCCAATCACAGAAGGCTTTGACATAGTAATGAATCCGGGAATAAAAGGTAAGAAAGGTCGGCCTTTGGCAGGCCTCACCCTAATAAAAAAGAAAGCTGGATTTTGTGTTATCAAATCGGTAAATCCAAGCCCCTACATTCAACTCACATTGATGGAACCAGCCAAAACATCTCAAGCACCGGACACCAGAATTCCGATACTGATCCTATATTGGCTACTGGAACCATCAATTTTATAGACCAAATAACCACCTTGATTGACCATCTAAAATCCTCAGACGAGAATCCAATCATATTGTTGTGCGGCGAACTAAATATCAATTGTTTAACACCAGATAAGGATGGAACAAACAGTCACCCACAGATCCAAGACCGGGATAAGCACGGCTAACACATGGATGAGAGAAATGGATATCTGTGACATGTCCGTGTTGAATGGTCACATACAGGGTGACATACCAGCGCGGGCAACATGGAAAAGAGGAATCCAAGAATCTACGCTGGATTATTTCTTTGTATCAGAAAGAGCAACACAGAGCAGGGTCTCGATGCAAGTTATACCAATGAAACAGAGTGACCACAATTTACTTGAACTAACTTGTCATCTGCAGCAAATTCTACGAAATACCTGGGGATGTGAATCATCTCAAATATCAACGATTCCTGTGGATGACCAGCATCAAGTAAAAAAAAAAAGCAACTTACAGCGCAAGGAATCTCGATTTACAAAAATATTTGCAAAATCTCGCTAATACTGATAACAACATTCTATAAACAGAAAGTTGTTCCTGCTCTAATCCACGGAGCCGATTGCGCTCTAGGCTGCGTTGGAATACATGGTCATCTTTGGAGAGCAAATTCTGGCAAACAGTACTTCATCTTCTGAAAAGCGTGCCTACAGTCATCATAAGATTCGACACAGTCCCACAGTTTGACATTTTGCGTTCAAACTCTAACCAACACGAATTAATTGATCTTCAAAGAGTGGACGGATCGATGTCAAAATATTAGCAGACATTAACACGTCCTTGATTACATTGCAGACAAATCCCGACGCAGTGAAAAGGAATCTTTGGTACCGTGACTGGACTGATACAATCAACCAAAGGCATAAATACAAACTATTCCAAAACGTTTTCGATGCAACTAAATCCATGAACACTTTGCCAAAATATCTACAAAAGTTTCCAAATATACATCATTGAAACTTGTTCAAGAGATTTCGGTTTAACCTAGTCCCCACCAAAGACATCCTTGAAAGTCGAAAAATGATCGCATTTACAGATAACAAATGCAGCCTTTGTCAAGGCCCAACAGAAACATTGAAACATCTAGCTCTGTTCTGTCCAGCAATAACATTGAGAACGAGACTTCTCTGAGTGCTTATTGCAGAGAGCCCACTGTTAAGTGGAGCAGAATGGTGGCAGACCTTCTGCAAAGGACTACACACAAAATTAACCTATGCTTTGTCTACTTATTTGGATCAAATAGCCAAACTTTTGTCATCAACTATGGAGAGCACATAAATGCAAATGGGTACAAAATCAAGTTCAATCAAGTGCAACTGGTTGGACATTGAGGCGTCAACCATAGCTCATAAGACACTTGGACAGTGAAAAATCCGTACTAAAGCAATTGACACCCAGAGCTTCCTTTTTATTTTTTTAAGTTTGTAACAAACTAAAAGTATTTTTATTTTAAATGCAAAAACATATTTTTTTAAAGCCTTCTCTTCATTATTCCTCTGGGAGTCCTAGGAGCCATCATCTTTTAAAATGCCATTGTCTTTAAAAGGGGTTTCCTTACTCTGAATATATAACTGGTTATGATTGTTTTCACGCACATTCAGATAGTTTTTTTGGGAAAGTAAACTCTGACAGCACGCCATTACATATTCTAGTATCCATGATATTTCCTTCCTTGAGGAAGACAAATAGCACGTCCCGTTCATCGGAGCCCTCCTGGTTCCCCTAGGACCCTACTCCTCCCAGGTGATCCTTCGGTTAATACCACCCCCAGGGTTAGGATCCGGAAGCGTCTGCCTTTCCCTGGTCACCTGGGCAGAAACTTTAGGCAGGGTTTTTGTGAGGACTCCGTAGCATTCATCACAAAGTGCTCCAGGACGTCTGGCCTGTGCAATTGGATGGCTCAATATCGTACCATTTCAAAGTGGTTCCAAAGTCCTTACGGAAGCCCACTTGGCATTTCGATAGTTTTAATTTTGGGACTTTACTGGGGGGACATCGCAAAGTTGATTGGCTCCTGCTAATTACCACCCATTCTGTTGTCCTTTATTTAAATATGTATGATCTATGCTTCATGCCAGGTCGGAGGCAATACAAAACAAAATGATTGATAAAAGCAGTGGAGGGAAAAGGAGGAACATTCGGGGGCAAGACACTCTGGGGGAAGCTAAACACTCAGCATGTCCAAAAGCAAGGGGAAAGTGCAAACGTTGGGTCAGAAAAACCTGCAAAGATATCGGGACAATCGCATAAAAAAACTGTGGCCCTGAGACATAAGCCACAGACCGCCGAAGGTGTGGAGGATTAGGGTGACCACCGACAGACTGACTATGGACCTAGCAACATGGCAATGCGGAAGGAAGATTTCCAACTGTTTTAAGGAGTTCCAGAACCAGTTTATGGCAACAGTTTATGGCAACATTTCAGTCGCAATTTACACAACTGAAGACTGAACTGAAACAATCGTTGCAGGAAGTTAAGGTGGAGGTTGCGAAATTGGAGGAGAGGGTGGATGTCTCTGAAAGAGCGTTACAAGACATGGCAGAGGACTAGAGCAAGAACGACGAGGTGCACCTGTCTCGCCTCTCACACAACCTGGAACTCAAGTGCAAGGATTTACAAAACCGCTCCCGTAGGTCTAATATATGGATTAAGAACCTGTCTGAGTCAGTCCACGACAAAACACTGAAACCCACAGTGCAGCATCTATTCTCAGACATCCTCTTGGAGGAAACCGAAGAGGCGGGCTGCATTGAAGTTGGCACGCGGCGAGTAGATCCCGGCTCACAGCCTCGGGATGTGCTAGCGGCAATCACTTCCTACGCCCAGAAAGAGTTGGTTCTGAAAGCATCAAGAAACTCGAGACCGTTGAGTGGCAATCGAGGTCAAGTACAGCTATTTCAAGATTTGATGCAGTCAACATTGCAGAAGAGGAGAGCAATGGGCCCGGTTTTACAGTTCCTGGCACAAAAGCAAGTCATATATAAATGGATGTTCCCTTTTGGACTGCTCTTAACGCGGGAGGAGATGCAACACCGTATCGCGACCTATGACTAGGGCCTACATATCCTAAACATGGAGGACGGGGAGGTCCCAGACAACAGCAGGAAAGCCGAGCGATTGGAAAGGAGCGGCCAAAAACCATGTGAGTGGAAGATGGCGAAGAGGAGCGACCATGGGAAATGACATGGTCACCGTGAGCCCTAATGCTCTCAACTCCACCGGCGAAACTGAGCGATCAGTAAACTGGACTGGTAAGGAGTAGACCTGCACCGCCCACAGGGACTTCATAGCCCGTCCGTAACTAAATTGGTACACAGTGGCAAATTAGGCGGCGACCTACGGGATCCACGAAGGATTGGCCGGTTGGTTGGAATCCTAGAGTGAGGTTTAGCACTCCCCAAAACATATCTCTGGGTGTTTTTGGGAGCCAATTGCGACGGGCACTTTGCCCAGGTGATCCCTGGGACTTTGTCCCCCCTCAGGGAATTGGGAAAGGGGGTTCGGGGGAGGGGGAGAGGGTTGTTACTGTTTGGATATGTTGGGTTGGTTGAGAGGGGGGGATTGAGAGGGGGGAGGGACAGGACTACCTGGGGGCGGGGGGTACCGTGATTAGCAATTGTCGGTCTTGGGAAGTGCATTGGGATTTGGGACCCATATGGTGACAATTCAAATATTGACTCATAATGTTAGGGGCAGTAATTACCCCATAAAGAGGAAGAAAATAGAGGACTTTTTGAGAGAGGTGAAGCCAGACATACTGATGTATCAGGAAACACATATTAGAAAAAAGGGACACAGGGGTTCCTCAGGATAAACGGCTACTTCCAGATATATCATGCCAACGCAGGGGATAAGACAGCAGAGGTGCTCATTGACCTAAACGACAGGTTGGCGGACAGGGTTTTAGACTCCTAACCAGATTGTTTCTTAATGTAATATTGGGGTCTCACACGTACACATTAGCGACAGTATACGTTACCAATGGGGAACAGGACTGTTTTTTGAGGGAGACACTGTCACTGCTGGAGGACTACGCCAATGTAGAGATTATTTTAGCAGGCTATTTCAATATGGCATGCGTTCCCCAAGTGTATAGGAGCACAAGGACCCCACACCACATAATGGCACCATCCGCTGCACTTAAACAGAAAACCGCCACACTGGCCCTTCATGAAATATGGCAAACTGTCAAGGGTCAGACGAAGGGCTTCACATATTTCTCCCACGTCTGCTCCCCCCGATTACGGATTGACTACATTTGGGTCTCCACCCGTTCAGTGGGGCGGATACAGGGGATTGACTTGGCAACGATCTCACTCTCCGATCATGCCCCTCTATCAATGCAATTGAAGATTTGGAATGCTCTGGGAGGCATCTGTATGTGGCATTTCCCGCTGGAATTGCTGCAAGCAAGAGTCGGTCTCTGATAACTTGGTTAAGGATAAATCAAAACTTATTTTGTAGAGAATGAGGCCCCTGATGTAGCTCCGGAGACATTGTGGGATGCTTTTAAGGCGGTCCTGAGAGGACATTTAATAGTCCAGAAAGCGGAACGGGACAAGCAAAGGTGGTTATGGGAGGAGGAACTTGAGGGCAAGCTACGGGACATACAGGCGGAGATGGCAAAGGACCCATACCGGAAGTTGCAAAGGACAATGAAACGCGTCCAAGGACAGTTGGATCTCCACTGCACAACAAGCACAGCAAAAACATTATTATTTATGAAACAATACTATTATGTAAAAGCTAACAAAGCTGCTGGCCAGAAAATAAATTAAAAGATAAAACCCAGGCTAGGATAATCTTGCACCTAGAAAATCGGGGGCTGGTGTTAAGACCACCAATGAGGGGATTCTGGGGCTATTTCAGGATTTCTATGCAAAGCTATATGCCTCCGACAACCCAGTGGGAGAAAGACAAAATGCTTTCTTGCCTAAGGTCCCTTTGCCGAGAATTACGCTGGAGGAACAGGAGGGGCTACAGGGAAACATTCAGGAAGGGGAGGTGAGAAAGGTGATTCAATCACTACTTAAGAACAAGGCGCCTGTACCCGATGGTTACCCTGCCTATTTTTATAAACAATACATCGACATACTAGCGCCCCGTCTTACTAAGTTATTAAACTCCTTTAGGTCAAAGGGCACAGTCACAGAACCGATGAACGCCATCTCATGGTGTTTCCAAAAGCAGGCAAAGATCTGCTGCCCCCCAGGTCATACAGACAGATGGCACTGATTAATATGTACACGAAAATATACACTAACATTTTAGCCAATTGTTTGTCAGAGCTACTGCCGAAATTGATGGGACTGGATCAATCTGGGTTTATTCTGCAGAGGCAGACCCACGATAACATCCGTAGAGTTTGTCATCTGTTTGGAAAAAACAGCCATAACGCAGACTCCAGCAATCTTGGTATCGTTGAACGTTAAAAAGGTGCTCGACGGAGTCGAGTGTTCTTTTCTATTTCAGGTAATTGAATGTATGGGCTCTGGGCCAGGGTTTCTTCAAATGGTGCGAGCCAGCTTTCATTCACCAAAGTTTCGATTGGCAATAAATGGGGCCATTTCCGACAATATGGCCATAAAGCGGGGCACCAAGCAGGGATGCCCCTTGTCCCCTCTGTTTTACGCCATCTATTTCCGTGGCTCTGATCAGATTTGTGGCATTGATATGGCTGGCGAAGAACATAAATCAATGGTATTCACAGATGGTATGCTGATTGCGCTTTTGACCAGGTCTCGTGGCTAGAAGTAAATAAATCCAAATCGGAAATACTGAATTTATCGGTCAGCCTTGCTATCTTGGAAGGACTGCGGCTCCCACCTCTGCTGCCTATGGCAGAGAAGGGTATCCAATAATTGGGAGTGGTGCTGACGAAATCACCCAAGCTACTGTATGGGATGAATTATCCACTACTGCTCGCCAAGGTGAGAAGTGACTTGCAAAACTGGAACCCCCTCGCAATATCCTGCCTGGGAAGTATGGTGGTGGGGAAAAATGGTGCTCTTGCCCAGAATACTGTACTACTTCCAGGCGCTCCCACTCCATGTACTCAAGTCTTTGTTTAGTGCCCTCACAAAACCTATCTTAAGGAACAAATTGTATGATCTACTCCCAACCGGGCACTGAGATTTGATGATCACTGTACCTACTCACAAACAAGCAACATGGCTAGGCAGGGCCTTTCCTGTGCCGGTGGCAAAATAATGGAACAGCCTCCCTCTAGCCATGAGACTAGAACCCAGTTATCCAGCCTTCAGAGAAAGCATAAAAACATATCTCTTAAAGTAAGGGGCCTCCCCTTCTGAAAGGCTATCCAAGACAGTCCGGTTGTCCTGTATTTTATATGTTGTAACTCTGTCTTTTGTTTTATGCGCCTCCCTGCTCGCAGGCTTGTACGCTTTATAAGCACATAAATAAAAATAAAACCTATATCCACATTCATCTGGCAAAACAAGCCCTCCAGAATTTCGAGGACCATCCTGACGGCCCTGTGACACCGGGGAGGGCTGGCACTCCCTCATTTTTGGAGACATTATGAAGCACCACAACTGCGGGTAATAGAGATATGGGAGTGGCATGATGGGGCGGTCGCGGGCACACCTCTAGCGGGGCTTGTGGGATTGGTCGTTGATGTGTGGGACAAGGGTCCCGGTCCACTTCCTCGCCCCCATTCCTCCTGATGTTTTATAACCCAGAGTTTCCTCTGGGGATGGAAACTGGGGTTTTTAGTACTTGGAAGGTAGCGGGATGCCTAAAGATACGGGACATGTACCAGGGTCAAGCGATCAGCATTCGAGGACCGCAAAAACATGGGAGTGGGAGAAGACAGATTCTGCTTTAACCAACTAAGACATTGGCCCTCATTAAGAGCATGGCGGTCTGGGAAGTACGGTACCAGTAAGCATGCCGGTACCGTACTTCCCGGACTGCCATACCACGGGCTCTGCTCGCGGGAACCGTTTCACTCGCCAGGTTTTTCCTGGCGGATGTAACGGCACCCGTGAGCAGAGCACGTCGGGTGCACCGGCACAACTCTGAATGTGGCGGTGCATCCGACGTCCCCATCCCCATCCAGCCCTATGGGGCAGAATGGGGATTGGGAGGCCCTTGATTACGGCACCCGAAAATGGGTAATTACCTGGTCCGCCAAACTCGACATGACCCGGTTCTTGCCCATTCACGGGTGCCGGAAAAAATGCAACTCTGGTGCCGTTTTTAACGACACGGCTCCCGCAGAGTTGTAATGTGGGACATTGGCTTACTTAAGACTGCGGCCACGAGACCCCCAATGCCTTTCGAAGTGTACACATTATGACACATACGGGATCGAGACACTTAATTTTGAAGTTGTATACTTGATTGAACGACGGGACAACTCAAGTACAGTGGAATTTCATTAAAAAGTGGGACATAACACTTGGGAATACCAGTAAGGATACAGGAGAGGATATGAGCCAAGAAATACTGGAAACAATAGAGGATGTGGGGCTGCCCACCTTGGATGACGTAGAACGCGCAGATCTGGACGTCCCCATCACTGTAGACGAACTGGAGGCAGTGATCCAACACCTCCCCACATGTAAGGCGCCCGGGTCAGATGTGTTACCCAGCAAATTCTATAAAACATACAAGCAGGGGCTACTCCAGCCGCTGCTGGCTATGTTCAATGAACCCTATGAGCAGGGGAAACTGCCGGCGTCCCTCCGCGAGGTGGTGATCGTCCCGCTCCTGAAACCAGGTAAGCCGGATACGGAATGCGGGTCCTATAGTCCCTTGTCCATGCTTAACCAGGATAGCAAAATACTCACAGCAGTGATAGCCAATAGATTAAAGAGGGTTATCTGCAAGCTGGTATGTCCCAGGTAGAAACATCACAGATAACCACAGGAGACTGCATCATATTATTGACCAAACTAAGGAAGACTCAGGAGAGATGGCCATCGTGTCGCTGGACGCAGTGAAAGCTTGTGAATCAGTAAGGTGACCGTGGCTAAAGGCAACCCTGAAAGGGTACGGACTGGGAGAGTTAAGACTGGCCCCACAATTTCAGACAAGTGGCAACTCAGCAGGGGGACCAGACAGGGTTGCCCCTGGTCACCCATGTTATACATCCTGGCATTAGAACCGCTAGCAATATTCTTGCGGCAACAATACGGGGAGGTCGGGATCTGCACGACGGGGGGGGGGCACACACCTGATATCATTGTATGCAGACGATGTGCTTCTCTACCTGCGTTACCCAGAAGAAAACCTGCAATATATGCTGGAGGTGATGGACCGCTATGCCACCCTTTCGGGCATATCGGTGAACCCAGGGAAGTCTAGCTTGTTCCCCTTGGGAAGGTATAGGAGCACCCCACCAGCAGGGCTACCTGTCCTGCAGATACCCTGGCAGACCGTGACATTCAAGTATCTGGGGGTGAACATTTATCATAAGACGGAGATGGAGCATAGACATAATACTGAGAAGGCGATTGAGGGTATTAAGAACAGTATGGTGTTCTGGTCTAGGTTACCCCTGGCCATGATGGAGAGAGCAGATCTGCTCAAGATGGTGGTTCTGCCCAGACTCTTGCACTTTTTTTGGGAATGTCCCATACTTGATCCCCAGACACTTTTGTGAGACTCCATAGCAGGGGCTTTATATGGGGCAACTCCAGGAATAGGGTCGCCCTGTGGAAGCTGCAGAATACCTGTGATAAGGGGGGCATTAACCTACCAAACTTTGAATTGTACTATTTGGCGGGACAGCTGTTGTATGTGGCTGTCTACGGAGGACTTGGTGGAAGCTAGGCTCTTGTGGGGTGACTCAGTCCCATATTTTCTTAGAGACAGTGTGGATGCATAAAACTAAGATGACGGGGAGGGGGAGATTATTGGAGTTGGGCTGGGAAGTTTGGCGCAAAGCATGGAAAACGGTGGGCGACCCAGACCCGCTCTCTCTGCAGGTCCCGCTGGTGGCCCTATGTGGTGATGATCCCCAATTGTTTGAAGCAGTCCGCAGATACTGGGAACCGGTGGGTCTAGCCACCCTCAAAGATATATTGCAGGAAGGGGAGGTATTGGAATTCCAAAGGTTGCATGAGGAGACAGGGGTGCATAGCGGCCAATATATTACATACATCAGGCTCTTGAAACGGGTGAGGGGGAGGTGGCCTGAGACGGCGCTGGCGGAAGAACCTGATGCCTCCCTGGAAATGATGTATGATGTCTCAGAGGGAGGACACGAAATATCTAGGATATATGAGCTCTTAAGAGCAAAGGCAGAGAGGGAGCTACTCCAGCTGAGGCATGATTGGGAGGAGGAGATTTGAGAATCCATGACCGATGGACAATGGGACACATCACAGAGGTACCACAAAAAGGTGTCTCGGAATGCAAGACTCCAGCAGATCCAGCTATATGTCACCCACAGAGCCTATTTGACCCCTGGAAGAATAGCCAGGTTTGGAGGCTCAGCCATACCGAAATGCCCCGGAGGAGGAGGAGGATCAGGAGGAGGATCATCTGGGCTTGCCCAGAGGTGCATAGATTCTGGCATGAAATAAAGACGAAAATGACCAGCCGGGGTGGTGGTGCTGGACGTGAGGTCTGCTGGGGCATGCATGCTTGGGAATTTCCCCAGGCCACATATTCTAAAGCATATAAACAAAATGAAGGACCTGGCATATGTCCTGGCCAAGCGCAGGATAGCAATGGGTTGGAAGGCAGCTCATAGGCCTAGAGTGGAGACCTGGTGGGCGGACCTCTTGAGATGGGCAGAAGCTGAAACTGCAGTCTGGTTTGAAGCGGCCACCAAGGGGGGGGGGGGGGAGAAGAGTAAGTGGGCCCCCTGATGGCCTGGAGGCAGTTGGTGACCTCGATGGCTACACCTCACCAGGTCAGACATGCAACAGAAGACTCAGATGAGTCAATAAGCACTGAGATTCCTGAAAACGCTCACGAATATGACACTGATGTTAGGGCTCGAGTTTGTGGGGAGGGAGGGGGGGGTGGGAAATGTATAACGTGTTGGGTTTGTCATTGATTAGGAACGTCCTCAAAGTTGTAATGTTTGGCATGTTGTTTTAAAAATAAAAACAAATTTAAAAAAAAAAAACACTTGGGGATACCATATCTAGAGAACATTAGAAACGCCTGTGGAGGGCTATCCCCAAACTCCCTTGCTCTATCCAGACGAGGGAAATGTGGTGCAAAATAATGCTCCTATGGTACTAAGCCCTCGAGAGACTTCACACGATGTACCAGGCAGTCTCTGCTTCCTGCTTAAGGGGCTGTGCATCCGGGGGTGGGAGGGGAGGTGGGGGATTGGAAACCTATCTGGTGGTTCTGCCCAGTTATAAGATAATTCTGGGAGGAGGTGCAGGAACACATGGACAAGATATTTCCTGAGATCGGCTCAATAGGGACGGGGTTATGGCTATGTAGACTGTGGGAGCCGCAAACTGAGAAACGCAGCTTTATGAACCTTCTAGTAGCTGGTTGGTTGACGGTGGCACAGAACTGGAAATCAATGCAGGCACCACCTAGCCATGAGCGGCTTCTGAAAGTGTGGAACTTTGTCCTGCTGGAATGGGCTACTCATATAGTCCAAGGGGACCAAGCTTCCTTTAAGCGGCACTGGGAGGATGTGCTCGGTTATCTCCAGAGTGACTATATGCTCCAATGGTGCCTGCACAGAATACAGATTTGAGACATTCTGGGATAGACTCTAGGAACAAGACTGCTTGCAATCTGTCCATGTAGCCCTTCTGACAGATAGGGTGGGTGGTGAGGGGGGGGCCTGTTGGGGTATTGTTACAATGTACCTTATGTTAAGAAACCGAATAAACATTTTCAAAATATTAACTATATGGTTGTGCCTCCCTTGAACCTGCTTAGACCATTTACAAAATAGTCCAGGATTCGAAATTGAGGGGAGCTGGGAGCTATTTAGCTCCTGCTTCTAGCATAGCAGAGCCTGGTTAGCTTGAAAGCAACAGCTACCAGCAGCTACATTTGGCTCCTAGGTTCAACTGTTGCTTTCCAAACGTGTAAATGTGACATTAACTTTGAGTACTTGAGAATGTTAATAAAGAAGAATTAAAACACATCCAATATACATTTAAATACAATGGTTCATATGAAACGGAAATAAAGTTGCTTAAGGCCCCTCCAGAAAGTATGAGTTGTTTTTCCTAGTTCTCAACTGAGTTCTAAAAAGTAATGTTGCGAGATGTATACTGGGGTGGTTCATTATGTGATTTCATACCTGAGTATCCCTGCATTACTGACTGGGTCTACTACCCTTGAAATGCTGATGGTATTCATAAAGTATATCTAACCTGGTCTTATTCCCCAAGAATAGTAAATTACTATCCTGAATGTATAACCTTAGGTTTGACTTGCTTCTTGCTCCTCTAAGGGTGTACCTTGGTTTGCATACCCTAGGTATTGAGTTGGTTTTTATGATTGTGTTTATATGATGTTATAGTACTTACTTACCCCAGGATTTATCTGGGCCTACTTGTATTTAAATATACCATTTATTTTTTACAATACAAAGTGTTTCAGTGTTTCTTGGACCATATGTATGATACAATTTCATTGTACCAAGCAAGATAAGCCTGGCTGCTCTGTCAATGCTACCCCAACATTCTCAGTTGGTACAGCCTTGTACTAAGTGGAGCTTGTGTACTGTCTCAGATGTATGGTTTTATGAAGCCCTTAGTTGGACTTGGAAATTCTGTCCCAACAGAGCCTTCTGTGAATCCCTGAACACTTTTAACTAACTCTAAAGCTAATGTTTACTTGTTGATGACGATCTCCTCTGTAACTCTTAACTTTACTGCATCTGAACCCTATTCTGACCTGACTCCTATACGAACAACTTCAGGTCAGCACCATTCCCCTTGCCTGAGCGATTCCCGTTTTGTTTGAATTTTACAGAAATTCATTTTTGTTCTGTGTGAACGTGGTTTTTGGTTGAAGTGAAGGTTTAGCTACTGGTTGCTTGGTTTCCATTCCTCTTCCTTTGCTTTCTGGCCGCCTCCTCGTCGTCCTCCCCCTCCCATCCCGCCTCCTCGCCCGGCCGCCGATTGGCTTTGTGCGGACCACCTGTAAACAATCAACATTACCCCGCCTCCCCCCAACCCCCCCCCCCGCCCATTAACCGTCTCCCCCAAGTTCGGATCAGTCTTCTTAACTATATTGCGTAAATTCCACTCAAACTTCTCTCTTCCTCGCTATCCCTTTCTCATTACCAGGGCATGTCCTTGCTGCTTCTGCGGGGTGAGCCTCACACCAGACCTAGTAGTTGCACCTTCCTTGGGCACCAAGCCTTCCTGTGGTCCATCATTAGGAATCACAGGACTAAGTCCCGTTCTGCGAAGAATTTATCATGCTTCCGCCCTTATCTCATAAGTAGTGAAGTTCCACAATTTTGCCACCCTTTCATGTTCAGAAGGCAGATCTTTAGCTTAGAACATTAAAATGAAGTGGCTGAATGGATCTTATGAAACTGAAATTCAGGGGAAAACAAAGACCCGTACGGGTCAATAAAATGCCTGCTGTTCTAGATAGAAGAGAGAATCGATAAAAGAAAGGACAAGAGCCAGTAACAGGAAAGAAGGAAAAGAAAGAGAAAGAAATGGGACACTGAGAATAAAAATGTCACTCACCTGAATATCCTCTATATAAGTCCTTTTGCCATCAATCTTTGAGGATCCGGGTCAAAGACATATCCTTTTACCTAAAAGAGAAGAAAGAGAAAAGTTTGTGTTAATAGAGGGTTGGGAAGCAATCTAATCCCAAGAAACTTACTCCCCTGTCTCTGTGCTTTTACTATAAAGCTCAAGTGAAAACATTACAGGGGGGCAGCCTCTTCAGGACCCCACCGGTCTGGCTCGTTACCCTAGCTCCTCTTTCCCTCTGTGCAGCTTCTTTATAGGCCTGCTGGCACTGGTGGCTCGCTCTCTAGGGGCCTCTTCTGCCCTGATACATTCCTCAGATCCGTCTCCTCTGGCAGCCGTTCCCATGCGCCAGCCACCTGATTATGGCTACCACGTTGCTCGGCTCAACTTCTCCCACCGATCCGTGCCTTGGGAAGGGGATTCGGCTTCCGCATTACTGCATTTCGCAGAGGGGGATGCAGAGCACGCTGGTTTAACGTGTCTCCACCACGATGGCCATCTTGGTTCTCCCCTACGGTTGCGTTTTTGGACTTAAAACCTGCTGTGCAAAGAAACCCTCTCCAGAACTGTCAACCAAGCTAATGTTACACTAACTATTTTCCTCCCTTAAAGTAACTTTACTATGTGTTTGCAGAGTAAATGTATTACCGTATAAACTGTTAGAAACCACAGGTGCACGTAATAACCGATAATAGGGTAACATTGTCTTTTCCCTTTCTAACATTGCTAAAAATGTAACTGCAAACAAACACGAAAGTGTCCTTTTGAAGTATTCCAAAGTGTTCTAGTGTAAACGTCTAAAGTATTGATGCTGGTGTATATATATAATTTGATATGCTTTATACGTGTAAGAGTTTCTTTGGTGTGCATGTCTAACTAAGATTCAGTGTAATTACCTACAGCTCACATCTTCCTCTTAAGATGAGCCTGACTGCTCTGCCACTCTACCAAGATCCTGAGCTAGTACAGACTGATACTAAGAGTTGGACATCTACAAACCACTGGGATAGCATATTAAAGTCTTACTGACAGTGGGACTTTAGGAAAACTCCCCTAACAGTTAGAATACGTGCTGTTGCCCAAACAAAGAAATGGTGCCTTTTTCTGACCCCACCGCAATGTCTTTATCAAACAACATGGGGCTCCTTGCCACATTGTAAAGTTCCAGTCATGATACCAAGTTTCTCTTATGCAACTCCACCCCCCTTTCCGTTGGTATTGAGTCTCTCTTGTTAAAGTGTTGGTGAATCCCAAGGAAACAATTGTGTCTCATATCTGCTGTATTGGAAGCCGGGCATCCAGAAACAATGTGCACTCCGTTCCCTGAATTCACATGATCTGGCCAAAGATTTGTATGTTGAGGCAAATTCCAATTTTGTTATCGTAGGTATTTTTGTAGCTCCTTCTGGGCCCCAACATAAACTATGCTTCAATAGTCTAGTCCAGACCGTACCAAAGACTAGGCAAGTTCTTTATAATGCTTAGTTTTTGTAGGTGGGAGAACCCTGGGGTGGATATTGGTCACCTAGCTTTGGTATATTGAGAAAAATAAATCTTACATCATATTAGACTCTGAGGAGGAGACTGGGTGTCTCCTAATTACTGAGACCATGAGACTGGATTTGTTGCTAACGCTTACAATCTCACGTCTCCATTAAGGCATAGGGCGCTTTCCTTCATTTAATGATAGACGTGCCTTTGGCATTCTGCCATCCTGTGTACGAGTCTTGGGCTTTTGTGAAGAACAACATGGGGTTGTGTGTTATCCGCGTACATCTAGAAATGAACCGGTTGGTAGGCATGTATGGTTATTTAACAGTAGCAGCGAGGAGACAGTGGGGTGTGGGGGGGCCTTAAAGTAACTTTTTAGATAGATGAAGGGGTGAAGAAAAGTCAGAGTTATTGACTGTTATCACTGCTGCAGGTTTAAGCTGAGGAAATCTGATACATTTCCATTATGATTTCCTGTTTTCAGTGTTTATTTTGTTTTAATTCTACTGTCGGGTGCTTAAAAAGAACCTCTTCTATTTATCAGTGTTTTCCCCTCCAAAAAAAAATCATAGACAGCTGTTTATTCAATGTATACAAAAAGTTGGTTTTATTGCTGCATTATTGACGTGCTGACGCAGCAAAGTCACAGGTGTACAGAAACAGGTGCACAACAACTGCCTATATATCAGTGCATCAGAATTTGAGATCCTATTCATAGGTTTTGATGTCCAATTCCCCTAAGCCTTTTGATCATCCCCCATCTTTTGTTCCTCTCCTTGCCCCACAACAAAATGCCTGTAGCCTGCATTTGCCCTTTGATGCAGGCTTGACTTTCGAACCTCAAGACTTTCGAACCTCAAGTGAACGAAGATCCCAAATTGGCATTTTTTCAACTTCTTCAAAAGCTCCTTTTATCCCCACATCGGAAAGCGCTCGTCATGCCAGTAGATGGCCCTGAGATACCCGGTGACCCCATCACCCTGGCCCACGCTGAGGGAACGAAGATGCAGAGCGACCCTTGCTGGCCAGCAAGCTCACTGGCGGTGACTGGGCTGGAGCCCAGGGCAGCGCTGCACCCTTTGCAGACAAACATCCTTGGACCTAGTGGGGAGCGATGCCCGGCAGCTCCACAGGCGTTTGGGGCTGAGGCAAAAGTCTGAGTTGCTGTGACTCTGCAGCCCACTAGAGGAAAGGCCCAGAGTACACCAGGGCTTCAGGTGGGAGGTGCGGTAGGAGTCAGGATGCGGCTCCAATCTTCCCGAGTGATCGCAGCCCGCAGTGATTCTGGAGGCGATGCTGCCCCACAGCATTATGGTGTAGGGGCGGGTGACCTGTCCCGAGCACCTGGAGTAAAATGCAGAGGAGTAAGGACCCCTTTTTCAGTGGAGTTTGTACGCTGCTGCTGAAACCACGCTCACAAACCTGGTGTCTGTTGATGAAGGATTGATGTACACACCTCACCCTGTAAACCCTGGCGAGACTGCGCTGACCCAAGAAGCAATTATTGCTGTAAAGGAGTAACCCTTACATTGGAGGGCTTATTGCCAAACACCATCTCATCCAATGCCAGGAAGAAATCCAAATCTAAAAAGATTGATTAATACAACTTGTCATCTGATTTGGCTGGACAGGCGAGCCAGTTATCACTTTGAACTCCAAGTTGCCACAACAATGCAACCGCAAGAAGTGCCATAACTAAGCAATCACCAGTTATGCCTTGTGACTGGTGATGTCATTTTCCTCGTATTTTGGAGAAGGTTTCATCCCACATGAGTCTCCTCCTGCTACCATTGCTGGAGCAGCGCAACACACCCTTTCGGGTACCTGTGTCATGTTGTGCACCTGATTCGTCTGCGCCTGTCATGCTGCTAGACCGCCTGGTGAGTTCATTGTGTTTTGTGCAGTTTCTCTGTCTCTCTCCCCCTTCCGCGTCCCTCCCCCCTCTCTCCATGGTGCTCTCAATTTCCACTATATAATTGAACTGCTACTCTATCGCCTATCCTACCTCTTTCGAAGTCTGGAAGGAAAAAGTTCAAGAAAGATCTCCTGGTTTCCAACCTAGTCCTGCCCATCGCTGACACCTACGTCAATGCTTCTTCCAGACAGTGTCACGGACCTCCTCTTTGTCGCTCCCTCTCCAGACCTATGGACTCTCACATGATCTTGCTCCTCTTCCCTTTCTCTCCGTCACCCATTAATGGTGGCACCAGATGGGAAGTACTCTTGGCATGCTTGTTATCCTCTAGATGCATCATTAATGTCTATCAGAATGGCACTGTCATGGCCCAGGGCTCTCAGCCAAGCCTCCTCCTCCTCCTCCTCCTCTTTGATGGGCGTCTTTTGTCTCTCATCAACTCCCTCCTTTCTCCTGCCAATCCTTTGTCTGCCACCCCTCTTGCCCCTTCTCAACCACTGACGGGCGTACCACATCCCTGTACCCCTCCCTGGAAGACCTTCAAAGGTGGCAACTAGCTTCACCTAGCTACCCTCAACTCTCGCTATGCTGTAAAACACTCCTCTGATATCGGTCTGCTACTTGAAGACTTTCACCTTGACGTTCTCCCTCCCCCTGAGACGTGGTTCACTGCCAGCACTGTCACTGCTTTTGACACACTCCTCCCTGAGGGCTACAAGATCCACTCTAAGCCCAGGACTAACCGGCCTGGAGGCGGAGTGGCCTTGATCTTCCCTGAATGGCACCCTGCTACTATTATTCCCACTCAGACCTACTCTTTCTTCGAATGCCTTGTCTGCAAGCTTAGTGTCTCTCCAACCCTCTCGTTGACTCTTGCCACCATGTACAAGACCCCTGGTCTGGTCTCCCTCTTCCTCTCGGAGTGGTCCGACCTCACTTCTTCTCTTCTTGCCTCCACCTCCAAGCTTCTCCTCCTCGGAGACTTCCATATTCACCTTGCCCCTTCTGTTTCGGCCACTGGACTTTTGTGCAGCCTCTGACTTTTTTTACCCTCACCAGTCATCCCTCCGCTCCGACACACTCAGTTGGACATACCTTGGATGCTCTCATCTCAGCAGACATCCCCATCTCCAACCATCTCACTCCACCGCTCTCCTGGTCTGACCATGTTCTCCGGTCCTCTCACCTGGATCTCTTAGGTCCCCTGGCTAAGCCTCCGCCTGCACAGCCAGCCTCCTTCTCCGTCATTCGTCTGACGAAGCGAGTGTCAGTTGCTGCTTTTGCCGCCACTTTCATTCCCACTGCCCATCCCACTCCTCCCACAGACTCCCACATTGACTCTTCCTTTGCTTATCTTCACCTCTCCATTACCAACACCCTGGGCATCCTTGCCCCTGTCATGAGGGTCCGCTTGAAGCCTGCCTCCAAGCGTGACACCTGGTATGAATCCGATCTAGCTTCCCTGAAGTGCAAGTGCAGAGTTGCTGAGCGGAAGTGGCAGTCATCTGGCACATCCTCTGACAGACTGGCCTGCCGCCTGTTCCAAAGGCAATACAGACTCTCCATTCGCTCGAAGAAGAGGGCCCATATCCAAGCCCACGTCTCTGGGGCCACTAACAACATGGGCGAACTGTTTAAAATCTGCAAGGAACTCTCCAATTCTACTGCATTCTACACTTCTCCCCTGCCATCCCTGACCCTCTGTACCTCACTGGCCTCCCACTTAACCAGAACTCAGGACATCCTGTCTTCCCTCTCCTCTACCTCCCGCCTTCCTCCCTCCACAGCTCTCAGGCCTCCCTTGGCCCCCCTCTACCCATCCCTCCTACTCTCCTCTTTCTCGCCCCTAACACCGAATGAGGTCTCTAGACCAGTCCTCTCTAAAAGTCTCCTTCAAACAGGTCATTCCCTGCTCCTCCAGAACTATCAAGGACAAAATGGCCTCCCTTGTGCCAGGCTTTGACTGATTTTCTTGTGCATCCTCTCCTCACAAAGCCCTCTGCCGACCCCTCCTTCCCGGTTAACTACCACCCTATGTCCATTACCCCCTTCGTGGGCAATCTCCTGGAGAAGCTGCTGATCTCCCAACTGATCCAACACACAATCTGTTAGTTGTCTCCATGACCATCAGTCTGTCTTCAGAGTAGCCAGAGGCGTGGAAACAGCTCTTTTGAACATCTGTGAAGATCTGCTTTCTAACCTTGACTCCAGCTCTCCTGCTGTCCTCATCCTCCTTTTCTGCCTTTTGATACGGTCAATCACGCCATCCTGATTTCTATTCTGCGAGAACCTGGGCATCACGGATCAGGTTCTGGTGTGGCAGACCTCCTTCCTCTTGGACCGACCCTCCCAGGTCCAACTTGGGTCCTTTCTCTCACCCTTCGCTCTCTTCACTTGTGTTGTCCCTCATGGCTCTATCCTCTCACCCTGGCTTTTCAATGTCTATCTGGCCCCTTTGGCCCACCTGATTTCCACTTTCTCGTCCAACTTCCAGTATTATGCGGATGACCTACAACTTTCAGGCTTCCCTCAGCCTCCTCTTTCCTTGCTCATTCCTGACCGTCTGCGATTCCGGAATTGTGCGCTTCCAACGATCTCTGCCTCAACGCCAGTAAGACTAGATTTTTCTAGTTGGAACCCCTACTCCTACTTCCCTTCTTGCACTCGGGCTGCCCTTCTTGGGCCCTCTTTACCCTCACCCTCCTCGGAGGCTAAAAACCTTAGGGTCATCTTCGATCCACCCTCTCCTGACATCATGGCCTCTTTCTCAATTTGCCTAACTCCACTCTTCGCCCTCTTTAACTAATCCAGAACAGGACTGCAAGACTTATCCTTGGCCTCAAGCCCATGAACTGCATCTCTCCAGCCCTGAAATCTCTGCACTATATCCAACTCGCTCTGTGCCTAAATACCTTCCCTCTAGAGCCCTTCGCTCAGCTACCTCAAACGGAGGGTCAGACGCTTCTCCAAGCAGAGTGGGGGTAGATCTTTCCTCTGCAGGTGCCTCCCTCTGGAACTGCCTCCCTGCCCCTGTCAAACTTGAGCAGGACCGCCTGAAACTCGTAAGCTGCTCAAGGCCTTCCCTTTTCCCCTCTGCCTTCCCTCTCCCTTGCTAACCTTCCTGTCTCCCTGCCCTGATTGGTTGCTGAGTACCCTCGGAGTCCCACAGGGTACCAGGCCCCTCCATGACCAGTCTTCCTGCACTGCCTTTGGCCCCACCGTGCACTTGGGGGCTGTAACTTTAACCCCACCCCCTTGCCTTCCTGCGCTTCCCCAGAGCCATGGTGCCCTGACCGCACTTTACCCTACCCTCTCCCCTGCACTTACCCCTCTCCTTTTCCCCCTTGCAATTTTGTTGTTGCACCTGCACGATCAGAACGACACAAGGCCTAGTAGGATCGTTTGTCCTGTATTCCCACTGTCTCGCCGTTCCTTGTTTTATGGCGCCTAGAAACACTTGTGTACAGGCGCATTATAAATACCAAATCATATCATATCCTCACTTCCAGTGTTATGCAGACGACAGGCAGCTCTCCGTCAAGCTTCCCTCTACTGCCTCCTCTTCCTCCTTCCTCATCCCTGACTTTCTGACTGCTAATTGGGCATGGTGTGCTGCCAATGATCTCTGCCTTAAAGCCAGTAGGACTGGGATCCTTCTCATTGGGAGACCAGCACCCTCCTTTCCTCTCTCTCCCTCTGGCCGCCTATTATGGGTCCCCTCCCCTCACCCTCTTGTGAGGCAACACATCTTCGCATCATCTTTGACTCCTCTCATTCTCTCCTCTCATTGTGCACCTCGCCAAGAAGGTCCACTATCATCTGCACCTCCTCAGAGGCATTCTCCCTTTCCTGACCTTCCCCCAGAAACTCAATGTCTCCAGAGCTCTGGTCCTCCCTTCCTCAATATTCCTTTATCCTCCCATCGCCCCCTTCAACTAATACAGAATAGGACTGCCAGACTTATCCTTGGCCTCAAGCCCAGGGACTGCATTTCTACAGCCCTAAAACCTCTCCACTGACTGATGCCAGGATCAAGTTCAAGACCCAGTGCATCATCCAGAGGGCTTTCTTGGGCCTGGGACCTCCCTACATCCAACTCTGCCTAAATACCTCCCTGCTAGAGCCCTTCGGTCTTGTAGCTCCAAATCTTTGTAGAGTGGGGGCAGATCTCTTTCCGCTGCAGGAGCCTCCCTCTGGAATGGACTCCCTGCCCCTCTCAGGCTTGAGCTGACCGCCTAAAGTACTGGAAGCTCCTCGAGACCCTCCTTCTCTCTTCTTTCTTCCCTCTCCCCGTCCCCTGCTAACGCCCCCATGCTGCTACAGTGACTGGCTTCCTGGTTCCCTATGAGTTGTACAGGCCACCAGCCCCCCCCACCTCCATTGCATCCCCTCTTCGCACTTTGCATGTGGACCTTCACCCCATGCAATCCCTGGCACTTACCCTCCTGGCCTCCCTATAGCACTCGCCTGGCCCCTGGGCCCCTCCCCCCATTACTTGCACTCTCTCCTCTTTACACTACATATCCCATCACACCCTAGCACTTTGAGTTTCGCACAGACAGGCACTCTTCTCTCACCTCCACCACCACACCCCTCTTTTTTTTCACCTCCCCCTGCACTTCTTGTTACTGCACTTGCACGATCCGAATGTTACAAGGCCTAGTAGAACCGTTATTGTTATAATTCTCTATTGTCATCCACCCGCTGTCCAACCACACGTCACCCCTTTTTGTCTTGGGGCGCCTTGAAACACCATTTGTTGTATAGGCACCTTACAAATATCCAATAAATAAAATATCCCCTAGACTGTGGCTCCGTCTGTCAGATAAATCCATACACAACCTTCGGAGGGCCCAAAACCATGCAGTTCATCTCACATATGGCCTAGAAGGCTGGATCACATCTATGCAGCCATGGCATCCGTGCATTCGCTTCAAGCCAAACAACGTCTTGACTTCAAGGCGCTCTGCTGCCCTGCCCTTCATTCTCGAAGTAGAGGAAAGTGTAGAATTCCGGAACCTACTGGCATGGCATCCGAGCAGATGCAAACATTTTGGGACCAGAACCCTCTATACGCAAGGCTCCATGCTCTGGAACTCTCCATCTGTCTTCGAATTGAACCAGTATCTGCTTAAGACTTTACAGGTGACCTTGACCTGCAGACTATGTGTTAAACCTGTCTTTCCTTTTCTTTCACCCTCCCTCCCCTTTTAGCAAGCACTCTGAAGTAGCCTTCTATGCAGCTTGGAACCTATGTCAAACCCTGTAAATGCATACAAAATTATCACGTCATGGTAGCCAATTACTTCATGCTTACAATAAAAGTGCCAAAAAGATGGGAGACAATCCTCCTTTTTATGTTTACACTAACATGACACAAATATCACACTTCCCCTTTTGGATCTATTTTAAGAAGGATCAGGAAGATTGTGCTGTGAAATGCTTGAACCTCCTGCATGTCAGTTCTGCACAAACTCATCAGTAACTTGAGCTGAACTCTAAACTGGGAGATTGGTTAGCAAAAAAGGCATTCAGGTAGATAATGGGACGCTTGGTTTTGCTTTCCGGAGAGTTTCGTGGAACTGAAAAACAACTTGCATTGTGTGCACTGAATTACAGCATTTCATCAGAAGCATTTCTGTAATCGAACAAATTGCTAATAACGTGGAACAAAACCACTCTTCCCTAGGAGCCTAGATGAGTTGCAGGTGTGACGTTGAATGATGAAACGCAGAATTCCTTTTACTTGACTCATCCTCATGTATCTTGCTCTTCGTTACAGATTCTATCAAGGACGCCGCACTCTTGATGACCTGCGGCAGATTGGCCGTTGGGACCGCTGCACAGGCAAGACTGGAAGATGGAGGGGAAACCTGATCTCCAAGATTGTGCAATCCGGCTGCGCATATGATAACAAAGCTGTCTCCCCAGTGGTCCGGCAGACATTGCAGCACTGGGGCTACCGGTTGACTCCAGAGGACTTCGAGCAGGGTGCTAAGAAGGCAAGGAAGAGGCTGAAATAGGACGCCTGGGAGCTGTACCACGTCCATCTCTGTAGGGGTAGCGGAAGAACAAAACAGACTTGTGCATGACCTGAATTGCGTGATAGCCCAAGGAGTCATGGTTGGGTGAAGTTTACATAGAATCCGACATCGCATAATAACTGCTGGGCCTTATTTCATTGCTTATGACCACACCCCTTTCCATGCTTTCCCGCACAAGGAAAATGTGTATTAAACATTTTTTTTTTATCCAATTACCCCTCATTGAAGGACCTGCCCACATTGTACAGCTGCAGAACACAAATTCCCAGTCTTACTTGACGCACACATGCATATTGTCAATGGGATTCTTAATATACGTTCTGATTAATGGATTTAATATCCCAGCACCCACTCCTCTCTGGATGCACTTTGCTTAATTAACAAGGGCCTATGCTCCATCACTAGGTTAATCTCATTAAAACTAGGACTTTGTGATGTGGACTGGGCCCACCATATGCCAAGCATCACATGACTCTTTTTTTTCTTCTTTATAGGTTACAAATCGCATTAACTGATGCAGTTAGTTTTAACTGACCCTAGAGTGCATTTGCACATGGGGTAGCGATGCAGCTAGTGTACATATTTTTTTCCGATTAGACAAAGCTGATGCTGACCCCAATTGGCGGGGCATTTTATATTATCTGAGTGGTAGCACCCTCTACTGTACCGGACAGCTTTGGTTTTCCTATAACAGACACCAGGCAGTAACTAAAGAATGAGAACAAAAACTGAGCTTGGGACCAGACAAGTGGCCAGGTAGATGGGCTAAGAGGATGGGCCTGGAATTCTTTATCTGTCATGCATGGGTCTGTGCCTTCTCTTCTATAGGGTGTATTTTATACATGAATTGATGTTTTCATGCTGTAATAAAAGACATCCCACCAGAGGGACATTTTTCAAAGAGTGTGACTATCTGTATATGTGTACATCCAGTATTTATGCATCATTTTATGAATTTGGAAAGATTTATTGTAATTTTAACAGCGATCATAGCATACGTTACAAAACCAATGCCAAGTCCCTCACAGAGGGAGAAGAGGCATGTTAAAATAAGGATGGACCTGTTGAGGTAAAGCACTAGGCTGCAGGTACACATCGGAGCCACAATATCATATGAAAAACTAAGTGGATATTAGAAGAGAGTCCACATTTACAATATTCAGGAAATAGGGGTGAGGCCCTGTTAAATAGTGTCAGATAAGTGAAGCAACTAATTGTTTAATATAAGAGACGAAGAAATATGGGTTTAACTCTAAGGGCACTCAAGATAGTGTAGTTATGGTCGAGTGGAATCCCAGTGCATACCATGTAGAGAAGGTAATATGATTTCTGATGCTTGTTAATCTGCTTAGAATCACATGCTGTGCATGTAGTTCGACATCTAGTGGTAATCGCAGAGTATTGCATCTTTGTTTTGAGGGTGGAAAGGGGACGTTGACATGGGCGTGCCTGTAACACTATCCCTAGCGTGACGTGTAGTGTATCCAAAATGCCTCACGCGTCGAGGTCCCTCAGATTTATTTTTTTTCCCCGCCCAAGTAGTTGGTCGCCATATGCGAAGCTCGAAAGAGATATATTACAAATCGTTTGTCCCACGACCGATGGTAGTCTATTCTTTCGTTTTCAACTTCTGCTACTTCGTGGATCCCAACGCCAAATATGTCTACTGCTTTCAGCGACTGTTGCATCGGCCGACGCTGTCGGCTGCATGGCCTTGGCCCTCTGGCCAGGCCTATACAGGAGTGTAGCCCCAGGGTTTGATTCTCTGAGAATGCATTTCCTTTTCCCCTCTTCTCTCTTCTGGTCTGGCTGCCGCCCTTTACCTCTGCTATGGAGACTACTCCATTTAAGTTCTGTCCGTCTTGCAACGGTTTAGTACCCTTGGAAGGACACCCATCGCAAGTTTAACTCGTGACCACAACGAGCAATACTGCAAGTCCTGCCAACTTTTTCGTTTAAAGATGTTAAAAGATAGGCAGATGAAACGGTGGGCGGCCTACGCTATGCAGGCCGAGAGTGGTTCCCCCGTCAGTGCCGTCGCTTCGAGTGACAAGGAGTCTAGTGGCAGCCATGGCCCCGATGTGGAGGCCATAAACCTTTTTGCGGAACCGTCCGGTTCCCAGGTGCCCGGCCCCGACAGGCAGGCCACAAGTACAACTATGGGGAGATCTGTCGAAGCCTCAGATGCCAACAGGTGCCTACCGATCCTCACGATCGCCCGCCCTCCCCGCATCCGACGTCTCCTCATGCTTCCCGGCATTCAACCCATAAAGGCGACTCTTCTAACAAACACACGAGGGCTGACAGGCCGTCTAAGAGCGTGACAGCTCCAAAGGTTTCGGCAGAGCTGAAAACCACAACGACCTCTCACAAGCGACAAAGCTACGCGAGAGCCTCGCAGCTATTATGTCGGTGGATGAAAGGCCAAAAAACACCCCCTCTTGTCGAGGGGGGTATTCTGAAGGGACCAAGCCCCTATCTAAGGCTTTACCTGATAAAAACCAGCATCCTAGGGACTCTTTCCCTCCGAGGGAGCCCTTCCCACCTCCAGAACCCTCTGGTTCATCTCTGTTGACCAGAGTAAGATTTGAAAACTATTTGGACAAATTGTCAGTTTGTAGACTTTTCAGAAAAGTGTATTACCCCTAAAAGACCTAGGGAGGAGGATCCCTACCCTATTTTACCAAAGGTGCACAAGCTTTCAAGCCAAGCTCTAACTCAACAAGAAGTTGTCTTTTGAGTTCTCGGAACCTGAAGAGGCATACAAGGTTCCCTATGCTCAGGAAGGCAATCCATTTGGGCAGGACATAACTGACCAGTGCCCAGAATGGGGTCAAGATCAACCTACAGAGGGAGCACCTGGGCTTTCACCCACTCCAACTCCTGACCCAGACGGCAGCTGACCACTTCCAGATTGCCACGCAAGAAGCGGCTCAAGACACTGATTTTGTGGAGGACATTCTGAAGGAAAAAACCCCTACAAGTCAGGCTATCCCCCTACTAAATTTGATTAAGAAACGCCTCACGCCTTCTTTACTGTCCCCTTCCCTTGCAAGAGCTGTTGACCCTCGGCTTGAAACAGGATCTCACCATGCGTCCTGTGTTAGACTTGCGCCCAGCGAACAATTTTGTCAAGCCGCAAAAGTTCAGAATGACAACATTGCAGGAAGTAATCCCACTCACACAGTGGGGGTTACATGGCAACATTGGATATGAAAGATGCATACTTTCATATTTCAATGTTGCCAGTACACGGGAAGTACTTAAGGTTCATGATAGAGGACAAGCACTATCAGTTCAAGGTCCTTCCCTTCGGCGTTGCCTCAGCCCCAAGGGTGTTTATGAAAGTACTGGTGGTAGATGCTGGTCACCTGCGCAGGCAGTCCATTCCAGTCTATCCTTACCTCAACGACAGGGGATTCGTACGTAACATGCCTATCAAGTACCCAGAAGTCATTCTATCTTCAGTCTGGGTTGCTTGATCAATGAGAAAAAGTCCAGCCTAGACCCCAGCCAAGTCAAGCCATTTCTGGGGGCTCTAATTCAGAAAAGACAGGCTCGTCTTCCCCTCCAAGGAGAGGGTCCAAAACATGCTGTTCCAGATACCTCACTATGTGGCCAATCACAAGGTGACCGTACGCAAAGCCATGCGACTGTTAGGGATGATGGCCTCCTGCATTTATCTAGTCCCACATGCACTTCTGCGCATGCGTCCCATGCAAGAGTAGCTCTCGAGCCAATAGTGTCAGGCCAGCGCCCAGTGGGACGATCTAGTGGTTGTCTTGGAAGCCCTTGTTCTCTCTGCAGTGGTGGTCAAGGGAAAATCTCTTGCAAGGGAAGGCCTTCACCACCCCCGCATCTCTGACTGGGTGGGGAGGGGCTCACCTCCTTCATCAAATGGCGCACAGCGTTTGGTCCCCAGCAGTAGTATCCAATCATATGATCCTGTTGGAACTGCTAGCCGTATTCAAGGCCCTGAAGGCTTTTCAAACAGACCTCAAGGGGACGACGGGTCTAGTCCTCATCAATAGTACCACGGCCATGTTTAACCGGAACAAGCAAGGGGGCACTAAGTCTCCAGGGTTATCCACACTGTCTCAGAACACATGGAAATTAGCTCTCAAACACAAGATGCGCCTCCTGTCACAGCACGTTCCAGGGGAACTCAATCTTCTGGCAGACGTGCTCAGCAGAGACTTACCTCTACACGTAGAGTACAAGTGGCGATTTCACGAAGACATTGTTCTCAACGTCTTCGCAGACTGGGGCTTCCCATAGATCGACTTGTTTGTGACACTGGAGAACACACAATGCCCAGATTACACCTGGTCAGGAAAATGTGTCAACGTTCCCTCCCCACTTTCCCACCCACCGCCCCCTCAACCCCATCACCCCTACTCCCCTAGTCAACAAGATAGTGCACCAGTCACAATGATTCGGGTGGCCCGCCAACCTTGGTTCTCTCATTTTATGGCAATGTCGGTTTTCCCTGCGAGGAAGCTACCATGCCTGTACAACATGCTTTCACAAGACAAGGGGGAAACACTTCATCTATGCCCTCAAACTCTCAGTTTAGCAGCCTGGCTCCTGAAGTCATAGAGTTTGTACACCTCCAACTCCCTCAAAGATGTATGGACATACTTAAGCACAAAAACACCAGATGTTGCTACTTCAGCAAATGGAAACGCTTTGTCATCTGGTGCAATGCCAAGAGCATCAATCCTATTGAATGCTCACCAGCACACATTGTCCTGTACCAAACTCGCCTACTAGATTCAGGCCTGGTTTTTATTTCCTCAAAAGTCCACTTAGCTGCACTTTCAGCCTGCACCACGTCCCAGAAAAAGGTTTTGTGGTGGAAAATTCCAGTAATCAAGGCTTTTATTGAAGGAGTTAAAAGACTTCATCCCCCAAACTCCAACCCAGCTCCCGGATGGGACCTGACTGTTGTTCTTACTAGACTAATGGGACCTCCCTTTGAACCTATGCTTAAGGCTAGCCTTAAAGCACTCACTTAGAAGACCACCTTCCTGGTGACAGTTGCATCAATAAGATGAGTTGGTGAACTGCAGGCCCTTTCAGTTCAGGACCCATTTGTCTCGATGCACAAGGATAAGGTGGTCCTGCGCACTCACCCACGATTTGCGCCTACATTTATTTCAAAGTTCCATGTGAACCAATCAATAGAACTACCCACCTTTTTCCAGAACCCCTCTAACATGGCAGAAAGAAGCCTCCACACTGCGAAGCAGGTGAGTGTGTGTTTTAAAAAACTTGTCCTGCGCCATTTGGTGAGCACTTTTCTTTGGGCCTGTATCCTGTTTGCTGCCTCTGCCGTCCCGATCCTCTCCGCACCTACTTCCCTGTTCTCCCTCATCCCGCCTCCCATCCCAGCCCGCCCACACCTGTCCTGATTGGTGCCTCCACCAGCCATAGGGTAGCCTGTGCAGCCCTTGCGGCTAAGGACCCCAGGTAAAGGGCGGCTCCTTCAGAGGAGGCTCCAGATCGTGTCAGCAGGAGAAGCCAGTGGCCAGCCGTCAACCAGCAACGACCCACAAGGCAAGTGTAGCCGAGATGGTTCGCTCCTTACAAACCGTACACTCCCATTACATGTTAGTCTACGTCAAACTTTATTATTATTTTTTTAAAAATGTTTTTATTGGTTTCCAACAAACAGAATACAGTGCACCTAACATGGCGTACAAAACAAAAAGAAACCCCTCCAACTGCCCACCCACCCCAAGAGTCTCGCCATCTGCAATCATACTTAGTTCTCAGGCGATCAGTTGTAGCCAAACCGTCAGCGTTTCCTCCTCCTCCTCCTCCCGCTCCTCCTCCTGGTCCTCCTCCTCCTCCTAACCCCCTTCTCTCCAGGCAGCCGTCTCAGCATCCGCCCATTTCAATAGATCCCTCCACCATGCCTCTGCGCTTGGTCTCGCCTGCGCCTTCCAGCCCATGGCTATTCTGCGCTTCACTAGAATATATGCCAGATCCTTGAGCCTGCTAACATGCTTACGTTTATGGGGTCTCGGGCATCCCCCCACCATACATGCCCATAGGGAATCCACCTTCAACTTTATCCCTTTGCTGCTCAACCGGTCTGCTATTTCATCCCAATATCTACCTATTTCAGGACAGGCCCAGAACATATGCACCATCCCAGCATTCTCCTCCCGAAATTTTGCGCAATATTGTGTAGCTGCATTTGTAAACTTTGTGATTTTCATGGGGGTTAGGTACGCTCTATGGGTAATGGTAATATATCTGGACTTGCTGTAGTCTAACATTCCTTGAGACCTTCTTATGATATCTCTGCATCCTTTCCCATAATCCGTCACTAATAATCTCTCCGCTTTCCTCCTCCCAGTCCCGTCTCAGTTGGGCTGGCTCCTTCCCCACCTTAAACATCAGTATTTCATATATCCTGGAGATCTCATGGCCCCCCTCCTAGACTGTATGGTTCATTTATATGGCTTCATCGGGTTGTTGGGCTAAGTCTATCTCTGACCACGTCCTCTTTACTAGTTTCTGCAGCTGCACATATGTAATAAACTGGTCCCCATGCAAGCCTGTCTCTTCCACTAGTGTTTCAAACTCTATCCTGCCCTCTTCCGTCCACATATCCCCCAGGGTTGTCACTCGCACGGGTTCCCAGTGTTCCCTGATCACACTTCTCAGCTGATCGTCCACCCCTTTCAGGGTCACCAAGGGGACATGCCGGGGACATGGCGACAGACACCCTATCGTTCTACATGCTCTGGGCCAAATCTCCCTGCCCAGGACCAGCAACGCTGGTTTCCTCCCCTTAGTTTGGGTCGGGTACCCGCATCCACTCATTTAAAAGGTAGGGTCTGCAATCCGCCCTCAATAGCCTGGCCTCTGGCGTGACCTCTTCAGATAGCCATCTTGCTACATATTGAAGTTGGGCTGCTAAATAATACACTTCAAAGTTAAGAAGCCTAATTCTAGCTCGGTCATATTGATTCTGCAATTTCCATAGGGCCACTCTATTTCTAGAATTATGCCAAATAAACCCCCCGCATATGCTATGTAACTTAGAGAAAAAACGTTTAGGTATATTATATGGGACATTTGCGAAGTTGTGCAACAGCCTCGGGAGTGCCACCATCTTGAGCAATGCCGCCCTCCCCATCATGGTCAGGGGCAGCTGTGTCCAAAATGCCATGTTCAGTTCTAGGCCTCAAACTGCCTCTTCTGTGTTGTTCTTATGTTCCTCCTTCGCCATGTGGTACATCTTAACCCCCAAATATCGAAATGTGTCCACGGCCCCCCCCAATCTGCAACACCGGCAACGCATCCAGGGGCACCCCTTTGTATCTACCCAGGGGGAATATGGTGGATTTCTTGGGGTTCATCGTTATACCCGACAGTATAGCGTAGCACTCTAGAACTTCCAGAATGTATTGCAAATTTTCTTCTGGGTATTGCAGATATAGCAACATATCCGCATACAACAAGATCAAGTATTTCCCTCCCGTTAGTTTCAATGCCCACTTCCCTATATTGATATCTAAGATACGCTGCCAGCGGTTCTAGCGCTAGAATGAATAGCAATGGGGACCAGGGGCATCCATGTCTGGTACCGCTACTTAACGTCCATCTGTGTGAGATTACCGATCCCGTCCGGACCCTGCCCCTTAGGTTCACTGTATAGTAACGTGACCCATCTCAAATACGCCGGTCCCATCCCATAATTTTCCAAGACCCCAAGCAGCCATGACCACCTGACTGAGTCAAATGCCTTGACTGAGTCGAGAGATATCACTGCTATTTCTTGCGAGCTTTCAGCCGTTTGGTCAATGATATGGTGTAGTCTACGGAGGTTGTCGGAAATACGCCTCCCGGTTCAATTCTGATGTATCAGGGTATTAATTATTGGCTTCAGTCTATTTGCCATCACTGCGGTGAGGATCTTACTATCCTGATTTAACACCGAGAGCGGTCTGTAGGATCCAGTCTATATCTGGTTTACGGGCCTTGAGAAGCGGAACTGTTATTGCTTCCCTCAGAGATTCCGGTAGCCTGCCAATTTCGAACGCTTCATTAAGCATGGCCAGTAGAGGGGGGAGAGTAGTTCGACCATATGTCTTGTAAAATCGCTTGGGTAACCCATCTGCGCCTGGAGCTTTATTCGTAGGTAGGGCTCGGATCACATTTTCTAGTACCTCTAGCGTGAGCAGTGTATCTAACCTCTTTCTGTCTGGCCCTTCTAGTTTAGGTAGGGCAATCTCTTGTAATGTTTCTCTAATGTCTGTCTCTTCGTCACCTGGCCTGTCCCGAGTATAGGTTTTGATAGTATCCATAGTATTCACTCCTTCTTGGGTATCCGCCATTGTGCCGTCTGACTTGCCTATCTCCTGTATCGTCTGGCTGGGCGTTTCATTCTTATACAGCCAGGCCAGTAGTCTGCCAGGCTTATCTCCCTCTGCATGCTGTCTTTCTATACATTTCCTATAGCTCAGATTACTCACCCTTTCCCAGTGGACCCTGCACTTCTCTTGTAGTTGGACTGTCTTTTCTGGAGATTCTCCTCCGTCTTTCATTTTAGCTTCGATCTCCTTCTCTGTATCTTGCAATTCCATTAGGATACCCCCTTGTAGCCCCTTTGACTTCGAGATCGCCTGCCCTCTCATTACTACTTTAAATGCTTCCCAAAGCGTCCCTGTTGACTGGACGCTTCCCGTATTTAATTCAAAATAGTCCTATATGGCCTCCCTAAGGTCTTCCCTGAATGTGGAGTCTTTGAGTGCTTCTGCTCTCGGCCTCCACGTCGGTATCCTTGGTCTGGGGGTGTGGTCTGCCACGTTACTACCAGGGAGCGTGGTCCGAAAGGACCGCTGCCTTGTATTCCGCCGTGCTAACATCTGTCATCAGTGAATTGGCCACAGACACATAGTCCAGCCTGGTGTCCAAGTCATGCGGGGATGAATAATGAGAGTAACCTCTCTGTTGTGAGTGCAGTTCCCTCCATATATCAATTAGCTGAACATATTGTATCAATGTGGCCAGGGCATTCGCTGCCGGGTTGGGTCTGGTCATTTTATCATCTGATCTGCCCAGCCTGGGGTCTGTCGTGCAATTAAAATCTCCCCCCATGATCACCAATCCATCTATATATGGGCTCAGTGTGGTATACATATTCCTGAGGTACATTGCTGTTTGGGGCATACACGTTAATGAAATTGACTTCTTTGTTACCCATTAATCCCTTCAACATTCCTATTCTGCCGTCTGCTTCCGCCTTGTGTTGTAACAATTTGAATGGGACATGGGGTGCTATCCAAGTGAGGACCCCTCTGGCATAGGCCGAGTATGGGGCTCCCACTGTAGTTCCTTTCCATTTTATCTCTATCGCCTTCATTTCGTCTCTGGTTGGGTGGGTCTCTTGTAACATAGCTATGTCAATTTTCTGTCGCCTCGGGTACATTATAATTTTATTCCGTTTAATATAGTTATTCAGCCCTCGTACATTCCATGCCACACTCCTTAAGTCTCCCATTTTAACCATACCCCTCTCCCCCCTGTTCCAATTCTTTCTCCTTCCTGTTCCAACCTCATTGTGATGGTAGACTCTTATTGTTACTGAAAAGCGGCTCTGCCCTGCCCTGCCCTGCCCTCTCCCTTCCCAACTCCCCCTCACCCCCCCCTCCGCCCCCAACTTCTCCCAACTGTTGCTCAGCTCCATCCCTGGATCTCAGGCTCCCCCACTTCTCAACCACTGCTCAGCTGCGCTTATGCAGAGGTTGCAGCAGATGGATACTTACTACTGTATCCTACTGTAGCTACCTACTGGGGTTGAGGTTGCGCTCCTGTACTGCAATATCAGTGCGTATCCCTTATTATTTGGTTTCTTCCCAGCCATATTTACCCGTAGAGTCCCTCAAACTCTGTCCCCACAACTGTTCGCAAATGCTTAGGTCATAGCTGATCTCTCCCCCCAGGCCCGTCTAACTATAAGGAGGAAACAGCCGTTCACTTATCCTGTTCCTCCAGTTTCCGCCCCTTCGTGTCCTCTGGGCAGCTCATCCTGTTCATCCACGCCATGGCATCTTCCGGTGTTTCAAAAAAGAAAGCCTTGTCGTCCCATAAGACCTTGAGTTTCGCTAGGTAAAGCAGTCTGTACTTCAGGCCTGCCTCTCGTAGTCTCCTCTTGACCATCACAAAGCTCAAGCGCTGCTTTTGTACCAGGAAGGTGTAGTCTGGGTAGGCAATGATAGTCGCTGACGCCCTGGTATTTGTTCCTCTTTTCCGAAAGTACTCTAGTATCTTTTCGTGGTTTCTGTAATGGAGTTTCTGATGTTTGTTAATCTTCTTATATTCACATGCTGTGCATAGGTCCGACATCCAGTGGTCACTACGGAGTATTGCATTTTGTTTTTCGTAGTCGAAAAAGGGGACGTCGACAAGGCATGTCTGTAACACTATCCCTATAGTGACGTGCGTTGTACCCACAATCCCTCACGCGTCGAGGTCCCTCAGATTGTTTTTTTCCGCGCAGCTTCTGGTCGCCTTACGCGGAGCTCCTAGAGAGACATTGCAAATACTTACTACGGACCTCGGTCCTTAATTATACTTATTATATTGTTAAAGATCCCTCCCCTCGACGTTAGCTGTGAAGCTGTTTCTCCGCCGAGCAAGTTTTCGACGGAGGGGAAGAGACGGAGGAGATCCTTCGGCGCTGCCGAACACATGGCCTGGCCTCGCCGGCCAACATACAGTAGGGAGAGTGGGGGTTCGAACTTTTATCTTCTCTTTGAGAATGTCTTTCTTTCTCCCCTATCTTTCCTTTGGGGTTGTTATCACCAGTTATTATTGCCTCAGCTATGGAGAGGACACCTTTTAAGTTTTGCCCACGCTGTAGGGGCAAGTACACTTGGAAGGACAAACACAAGCTCTGTAATCGTTGCTTGCCCCTCGATCATAAGGACAGCTGCGCGGCCTGTAAGCTCTTGAAACCAAGAACTCTTAAAGAACGCAAAGTTAAGAGGTGGGCGGACTACGCTATGCCAAAGTCAGTTTCCTCACCCGCCGCCGCTGTTACAGAAAGTGACGAGGAGGGTGATAACTCTATGTCCGTTACGGAAGTCTTAACCCCCAGAAGGAGCGCTTGTGCTCCTCGACGTCCGTCCCCGGCCCCGACGGTCTCGGCTCACGCCCTGCTTATGGGGATGAACACCCCGGCGACAAGGACGCACATAGACCCCATAGGCCTAAGCACACAACCCACGGCTCTTCTTCGTCGAAGACGAAGGATCCATCAGCGCCGAAGGGGACGCAGGGCACTCTGGCGTCTACCTCAGACCGTAAGGGTCTGAAGCCCCACCCACAAACGCAGCCGCGACCAGCGATTGGGCTTTCATCAAACACGGGCGCTACCTCAAAATAATACGACGTAACGCTCCATAGAGCGGCCGTCAAGGAACAACGCGTAACGCAGGCAACGTCGACACCAGAGCCCTCTACTGACAAACTCGTTGTCGAGAGCCTGGCGAGAATTGTTTCTAAAGACAAACTTAAGCGGACGACGAAACAAACGTCGAATACCGCACAAAAAGCTATCGAAACGCCGAAAAAGCACAAGAGTAGCCAGGAACTGCCCCCTTCATCTAAGGGCACTTCTGAACTACCGGAGGGCTTTTCAGAGGGCGACAGGAAACCTCTCTTTGACGTTGTGGGAGCGTTCTAAGCGTTTTGAAGGTGAAGACACTGATTTCCCCCCTCTACAGGGGTCCCCCATGAGACCCTTGAAAGACTCCATTCTTGTATGGAGAAAATGGAAAGGTTTTTGGGAAGCCAAAACCCACCCACACCCAAAAGACCAAGAGAATGGCCCCAGGATGACCCTGTTTCCCCCTTCTACAGACGCATATGACCTCACTGAAGAGGAGCAATACCTCCAGGAAGATGAGTGTTTGGGTGGAGAGGAAGAACATGAGGAAGAGGGGTTTGAAGAAGATCCTTACACTAGTGCAGGAGCTTTTGAAGAAGATACAGCTACCTCGCAGCCCTGGCAATTCCCATCAGTGCAGCCTTGGCAATCCCCATCAGTGCACTCAGACCCTGATGTCTTTCACCCTTCTCCTCCCAAGGATTCACCTATTGGAAACACCTCTCCCATAGATGACCAACCTTCACTTAATGCACTATTGCGCAAAGCAGCAGCGCATTTTGAAATAGACACAGGGGAGACTCTTCCTGACATAGACTTTGTAGAGAAAGTTATTAAAGAAAAAGCCCCTGTTAGTCAGTCTATTCCGCTCCTGGCTTCTATAAAGAGAAGAATAACTCCTTCCCTTTCCCAGAGGACATTCTATTCCGGACTCCCTCGTAGTTACTAATACAAGAAAAAGAGCGGGGGTACCACTATCCACTAGTGAGGCACCACCTGACAAAGAGGGCAAGAAGCTCTATGCACTTGGGAAGAGAATCACGACCTCCGCCGCCTTCTCAACTAGGATTGCAAATAACAATTCCCTACTAGCTAGCTACGCAGATGCACAGTGGAGCAAGCTGCGCAGCGAAGCAGAGGACGCACCAGAACCCCTGCGTTCACGCCTGTTAGCTATAATCTCAGAGGGAACTCTTGTAAACCAGGGCATCGTAAAGAACTCCTTAGATGCCGCAGAGACGGCTGGCCGTTCCCTGGTTCAGGGAATACTTCTCAAACGCCATGTCTGGCTGCGCAATTCGGGATTTAAGCCGGAAACCCAGGCTTCCCTGATAAATAAACCCATAGAACAAACACATCTGTTTGGGAAAGCAGTTGATGAGGCCCTAGAACATGCGAAGGAGTTTGATACCATCAAGACTCTTGACCAAATTTCTAGGCCCCCTAACAGACGCAGCTATGGCAATAGACGCTCCTTTCGTGGCCAACGCCAGCAGCAAAACCAACAGCAATTTCACTCTGCTACCAACTGGCCCTCTAACCAGGGTAACAACACCCAGTTCAGTCAAAGAGGCCAACGTCGTGGCAAAGGAAGAGGTCGCGGCTCCAGCCCCAAAGGTTCCACGCCCAATACCAACAAATGACCCGAAGATTCGGGTCCCCTCCCATGCATCACCGGTCGGGGGCCGGCTAACATCGTTCCTTTCAGCATGGGACGGAATTCTGTCAGACCGCTGGGTATTATCCACCATAGCCCACGGATACTGCATCGAATTCAACGGTTCCCCGAAGTACAGACCCCCACGGAACCGACGCATGACACCGGAACACCTCACTATTCTTCTTCAAGAAGTAGAAGAGTTACTGAAAAAAGGAGCTATAGAGGCTGTCCCCCTATCTCAGGTAACAGAAGGTATTTATTCAGTGTACTTCCTTGTACCCAAAAAGGACTTAACCATGCGCCCTGTATTAGATCTGCACCCAGCGAACAAGTTTGTCAAACCCCAAAAGTTTCGTATGGTCACCTTGCAGGAAGTAATCCCACTGTTATCACAGGGGGATTACATGACAACACTAGACATGAAAGATGCATACTTTCATATTTTAATGTTGCCAGCGCACAAAAAATACCTCAGGTTCAAGATAGAAAACAAACACTACCAGTTCAGAGTACTACCCTTCGGGATAGCATCTGCACCAAGGGTATTCACGAAAGTACTGGCAGTGGCAGCGGCCCACCTGCGCAGGTTATCCATCCCGGTATACCCTTACCTCGACGACTGGCTCATAACGGGGGATTCTTACGAAACATGCTTCTCCAATACCCAAAAGACCGTAGACCTTTTGTCCCAACTGGGCTTCTCCATCAACGAAAAGAAGTCCAGCTTAGACCCCAGCCAAATCAAACAGTTCCTAGGGGCTCTAATTCGAACAAAGGACGGCCTCGTCTTCCCCTCGAACGCGAGGGTCCAAAACATGCTGTTTCAGATCCCCAATTATGTGGCAGGTCGAGAGGTGACGGTACACAAAGCAATGCGCTTGCTAGGGATGATGGCGTCATGTATTTATTTGGTACCTCACGCGCGCCTGCGCATGCGCCCAATGCAAGAGTGGCTCTACAGCCAGTGGTGTCAGGCCAGCGGACAATGGGACGATCTAGTGGTGGTCTCGCAGGCCTTGGTTATCTCGCTACGGTGGTGGACAAAAGAAAACCTGTTATTAGGGAAAATTTTGCCACACCCGCAGTGGAAGCCACTCTAACCACAGACGCATCCCTTACAGGATGGGGGGGCTCACCTATCCCATCAGACTGCTCACGGAGTGTGGACTCCGAGCTTAGCATCCAAGCATATAAACCTGCTGGAACTACTAGCGGTGTTCAAAGCACTGAAAGCCTTTCAGGAACACTTACAAGGAAAGACAGTGATGGTCCTCACAGACAGCACCACAGCCATGTACTACCTCAACAAGCAAGGGGGCACTCACTCTCCAGGACTGTCCAAGCTGTCCCAGAATATATGGAAGTGGGCTCTCAAACACATGTTCCTACTATCACAACATGTACCAGGGGAACTCAATCTGCTAGCAGACAAACTCAGCAGAGACTTCCCCCTGCCCAAAGAGTATGAATGGCAATTGCACGAAGACATCGTCTTAGACGTCTTCACGCAATGGGGATTCCCGGAAATAGACCTGTTCGCAACTCTGGAGAACTCACAATGCCAAAGTTACGCCTCCAGGTACCCCCAGAACCAGTCCAAGGGGAATGGTCTGTCGATTCAATGGTCAGGGAAATTTGTTTACGCCTTTCCCCCGACACCCCTTCTCAACAAAGTGGTGCACAAGATGCACCAGGAGCAGGTTACCATGATACTAGTGGCCCCAATGTGGGCCCGGCAGCCATGGTTCGCTCACTTGATGGAGATGTCCCTATTTCCCCCAGTGAAGCGTCCCTGCCCGTACAACATGCTGTCACAGGACAAGGGCAGGACACTGCATCCATGCCCTCAGACCATGAACTTAGCAGCCTGGCTCCTGAGATCATAGAATTTGGACATTTACAACTCCCGCAGAGATGTATGGACATCCTCAGGGAAGCCAGAAAACCTAATACTCGCCACTGCTATTCTAGCAAGTGGAAAAGATTTGTCATCTGGTGTAGAGGTAAGAGCATCAACCCGGTTGACTGCTCTCCCACTAACATTATTCTGTACTTGACCCATTTACTGGATTCAGGTCTAGTGTTTCAATTCCATTAAAGTCCACCTAGCGGCACTTTCTGCATACACCACTTCCCAACTTAGTGTCGTGGTGGAAGATACCAGTTATCAAGGCCTTCATGGAGGGGTAAAGAGAATACACCCTCCAATAGCTAACCCAGCTCCCGGATGGGACTTAAATGTGGTACTTTCTAGACTCATGGGCCCTCCTTTCGAACCCATGCACAAGGCAACTCTTAAAGACCTCACTCTTAAGACTGCTTTCCTAATAGCTATCACCTCCATTAGGAGAGTAAGTGAACTACAGGCTCTTTCTGTACTAGCCCCCTTCGTAACAGTTCACAAGGATAAGGTGGTTCTACGCACACACCCAAGGTTTGCACCAAAATTCATATCGAAATTTCATGTAAACCAGTCAATAGAACTACCAATGTTCTTTCAAAACCCTTCCAGCTTGGGAGAAAAAAGTCTGCATACACTAGATGTACGCAGAGCTGTCATGTTCTACATGGAAAGAACCAGACCACTGAGAAAGACTAATCAGTTCTTTGTCTCTGTGGCAGCAGGAAGAGAAGGAGATGCAGTTTCAAAGTCCACTATATCTAGATGGATTGTTCAATGCATCACTCTCTGTTACACTCTTGCTAAGAGAGAACTACCCTTCAAGCCAAGAGCACATTCCACTCGAGGCACTGGGGCTTCCATAGCGTTCATTGCAAATGTTCCCCTTGAGTCCATCTGCAAAGCGGCTACCTGGAGTTCTGTGCACACCTTTACAAAACACTACTGTCTAGATGCACACTCTAGATCTGACTCCCAGGTGGGACAGGCAGTATTAAGACATCTTTTCTCTACTGTTCCTTCTCATAACCCACCGCCAACTCTGGGTACTGCTTGCTAGTCTATGCACAGCATGTGATTCTAAGCAGATTAACAAACATTAGAAGACAATGCATTACTTACCGTAAAAGCATTTCTGATGGTTGTATCTGCTTAGATTCACATGCGCCCACCCTTCCTCCCCGCTCGGATGGAAGGAACATAGACATCCTTTTCTATATTTCTCTCTTTTCTGTACTCACTCACGTCTAGAAGGCTCCCTCAGGGCAGAAAAATACAAACAGAGGGACCTCGACGCGTGAGGGATTGTGGGTACAACGCACGTCACTATAGGGATAGTGTTACAGACACGCCTTGTCGACGTCCCCTTTTTCGACTACGAAAAACAAAATGCAATACTCCGCAGTGACCACTGGATGTCGGACCTATGCACAGCATGTGAATCTAAGCAGATACAACCATCAGAAATGCTTTTACGGTAAGTAATGCATTGTCATCTTTGCTATTATCGGGTGAGGCGGGTCCCTGGTGGGGGTTTTCTGCTTAGGGCTCTGTGCCCTTTCTACCGTGAATCCCTGGGAGAGTGACTCTGCTCCAATTTCCTGCAATATCATGGTCTCAATGTAATAGTTGGATCTGGGGTCTCTTCCCCTTCCGGAAGTCCGATGGTGTGGACGTTATTTCTTCTCGCCCTTTCTTCCGCCTCTTCGGCACGACTCTCAAGGTTGTCCACTTTCTGTTGCAGTATGTGTATTATTTTACTGTACACCTTGCTAGTGTCGGCATTGTCTTTCACTTCTTTCTCCAGCATTCCCGTCCGCTCGGCCATGGCTCGAACATCCTGCCTGAGGAGATTGACATCAATACTGACTGTGTCGATCTTTGCCTCCAAGGAGCTTTTCAGTTCGCCTATAGCGGCTTCAAGTTTTGATTCCCATGCAAGTTGCAACGCGGCGATGGCTTCTAAGATTTGTTAGTCTCCTCGGGGTGAGTCCTCTCTACTTGGCGTGGTCGGCCTCTCTGGGCACGCTCCTTCCTTGGTTTGACTGGATTTTGTGAAAATGTCGAACAAGGTCTGTTTCCCCTTTGTCTTCCCTGTTTTTGCCGCTATTTTGTGTCCTTGCCGACGGCACAGGCCTTCGCAGTTTGCTTTCTGGGTTGGAGGCCCTCTTCAGGTCTTGCCTCGTGTATCTCTGGGGCGATTGATTCCTCTGGGGTACCGGCCTCTACTCGCCCCTATGCTTGTTCTCTAGGCGTGTCTTAGTTGGTCTCTCCCCTCCGTGGTGTATGACTAGATATTTGCAGTGGCGTCTGTTGCTTCTGTGCATCGCTTCCCTTGGTCCCTGTTGGCAGGGCTTCGGCATAAGACTCCGTAGTTGGTGTGCGACCTCCTATGGTGTGGGGGGTAGTGTTGCCTCCCACGCCCCTGTATGTCCCCTCGGTATCCACCACCGGCGATTGCCACTATAGATGCCCTCCATCATGCCATCATTCGTGACCTCTGTCACATGATCATGTGTGGCCAGCAGGCCCCTTGGTTGCTGGCTGTGGTTCGCTTTACAGGCTCTCCTCCCCTCCCTGCGCAGCTGTACCCCAGTCTTCGCTCTACAACATGCCTCCGGCACACACGAGCCTGCAGGGGTCTGTGGGCTGCCTACTCTCCTCCTCTATTCCGCGGGCTATATGCTAGCCCCTCAGTCGTGGCATGGATCTCCCATACCTCTGGCCTCTTCCGTTGTTCCCTGTCTCTTAGTTCGCAAGTGTGCAGGCCTGGTGCTACCCTGGCCTGTGCCGAGTCCTCCTCTGCTTATGGCTTGCCCTGATGTTCGCACTGTTGTGGGGGCTGATTACAGCATTCATATGTTGCACAGCTTGCTGTCGTACGCTCCTGGGCTCGTGTATCCTCCGCAGCGTGCAACTTTGTTCTTGCCTGCTGTCTCCACTCGTTCCTGAAGCCGCTATAGTGTTGCCTTCCCCGAAGTCAGCTTCAAACGCAGCCCGCCGGTCTGTCGCACGCGAGTGCGCTTCGCTCACCTTGGCTCCTTCGATCGCGCACTTGCATGTTCTGCGAGGTTCGGAGGGTCCTCCTAAGGCAGGCAAGCATGAAGGGCTTCAGTCCCCCGTCGATCTTCATTCCTAGGATTGCCATAATGTATCCACGTCTAGTCACCACCCACGAAGGACGTTACTGTTGCTTGGAGTTCGTCCATCTACAAAGTCCATCGGCCGCAGCTGCAGTTCGTTCTGTCCCATTTACCGAGGGCTGACGGGGCTCGTGTCCCAGCTCCACAGGCTGGGAGCCCTGTTTCACCTCGGCGATTTCCTGGTGGGCACCCTTGAGCGGCAAACTGCTCTTCCTACGCCAACAGTCCCTTTGTGAATGTCTGTTGCTAGTGTTATATTGTGCGTGCAGCTGGCCTCAGGCGCCCTAGGCTTATTCCTTTGTTGCGGGGTCTGCCATTTTAGAGCCGCACGACCCCGACTTCTCCCGACTTCAGATGCTCAGTCTTCGTCCTGTCTCGTTGTGCGGATGTCTAGGCACTTTTCTTGGTGCCTCGGGGGTTCATATCCGCAATCCTAATTTCTGGGCCATCAAGTTCCATTACAGATGCACTTTTGTTACGGATTATTGTCAGATAGACTGGAACTCCTCCGGGAGCACTTCCTCTTCACATGGCTTCCAGGCCACGCCCCTCTCTACATCAAACCTTGATGAACATTTCTGACCTACCTGTGTTAAAAAGTATATACCATAGACTCCTAGACCTTGCCCTCTTGGCGCGATTCGCACCTAGATTGTGTGCTCAAAGATTACTGTGTTGTATTCTGCCCTTATAGCCTGCCTCGCATCTAGATTGTGTGCTCAAATATTACTGCATTGTACTCTGTCCTCTTAGCCTGCCTCAGATCTAGATTGTGCGCTCAAAGATTATAGTTGTACTCTATCCTCTTAGCCTGCCTCGGATGTAGATTGTGCGCTCAAAAATTACTGTGTTGTATTCTGCCCTCTTAGCCTGCCTCACATCTAGATTGTGCGCTCAAATATTTGTGTTGTATTCTACCAGTCTACCCCCCTTTCCTGTTCCACAGATAGATTTTGAATCCGAGAGATTACTGCGTTTTCTACCCCTCACTCACAATTAGAACTGTTGGTCCTTAGCTACTTCTGTTATATTCTGCTGTTCGACAATACTCACAAACCTTTCCTGTAAGCATCTCCCGCATCTAGGCAGTGCACCAAGAGATCTGTGGTGTTCTCGGCCAGCCAAAACTGCTCCTATTAGCCTATCCCACTTTCTGATTAGAAGATTTAGAGCCCATCTACCACCACTAGCTCATCAATCCCAGCTTCACAACACCAAATGGAGACCCCAGCTCGCAAGAATTCCCCTCTCGCTCCTGTCTTGACTCCCAGAATCCCCGCTCCCTCCCCCCTCCCCCCTTTACCCATCCCCCTCAGCCCCTGACCTGCGCTCCAGCACCCACCTTCTCAAACCCTTGCACTATTCCCGCCCTGAGCACAACCCTTGAATCCCGCCTGCACCCTTCACTGCAACGCTACCCGCCCACTACCACCCTGCATCCAACTCTAAAATCAAAGGTGCACTCTGGCGCGCCAAGCACCTCCCTCTGCAGAAGCCTATTCCCTTCGACCCTTCCCACACAAACTCATCTCCCCAATCCTCCCTCTTACCGCCATTGAGAAGTCCCTAATACCCCACGCCATGACACCTCGCCCCCCTATTAAACTCCCAAACCAGAGGAGCCCGCTGGCGCTCCAACCAGCTCAAACCCTCATCCTCCTTCACTCTTTCCTTGCACCCCTCATTAAACATCCCTCCCTTTCACCCTGCATTACCCCCAGGTGCCTCTACCCTAACCACCCACAGAACTGTCCCTCCTTTCCTTCCCCGCCCTCCACCAACCTCAACTTCCACCTGACCCCCATCTCCTCTAACGCACCTCAGAGCTACCCACCCTCGACCCCTGCCAACAACTGCCCGCTTCATATCCCTTCGCATCTCTAAAAGCAGCACCTCTCGCCCTGGCAAGAACAGTAGCTTCTTCTCCATCACCCTTTGATACCCCCCCACACCCTCTCTCACACCCCCATTGCACCAAAACCAGTGAAAAGTAGAAAACAAGCCCATCCGTGACTGTTTACTCCTCACCACTTATGCCTCAACCCAACCTCTCCATCGCCTACCCCATCACAATCCCCCCAGCCCTCGCCCTGCTTCCACCCACTCTCTCTTCACTTCTCTCCCTGCACACCTGGCCCCCGACACCTTTGAGGCTCACACCAATTCCTAAAGCCCGAATTCACCTCACACCCACATGCCATCTGCCCACCTGCCCGCCCGCCCCTCCTCGGCTCTACCCACACCCCTCGAATATCCTCCTCCGCCCGCCTACTTTTCACAGCCTCCACTGATGTAACCAATCCAACCCCATGGACAACCACTCAATCTGCTGACACCCTTTCCCCTCACTAACCCTCCTTTGCCAGTCTTAACTTCCCTGAAGGTCTCACGGTCCCACCGTTCCCCCTCCACACCTCCAACCCCCCAAGCGCCTCCCGCTCCCTTGCCAATGACCTCCTCCATGACCACAACCCAAGCCACAGTCAACTGCATCCTTTGGCCTCTCTGTAGCGAAAATCAGATGGCATCTTCAACCTCCTCTCCTCTGACAAACTAGACCTAGTCTTTATCACTGAAACCTGGTAAAAAAGAACAGGTCAGATACAAAACCAAAAAGTTTGGGGGTCCATAAAAATGGAAGGAAAGGTGCAGTAAAGACCAATCTTTCCCAACAGCTCGGAAAACCCAAACCCTCTTCTTCTTCGTTTTACATAGGGCACTTTGGACACCAGAAAAAAATATTATGGGAGGATAAAAATACAATATTTAAGTTCTCTGAAAATTGGAAACCTCTGGAGAATTTAATCAGCGAGGTCATTCCCAACTCTGCACCAAACAGTCGATACCTCGAAGCACGCAAGCCGCTGTAAATCAAACCGAGTAATATAAATGGCTATACACACACCCTTGACATCCCCAAATAGCTTCATATTTTCAAGGGCATAGGTTAACACTTCACCACTCCTGGCCGCCCCACCCCCACCCCACCACCCGTTAGTCATGGATATTTGGGTCTACCTTAAAAGCAAATGCAAAATAGCCACTTTATAAACATAATGCACACCCATTTTGCATTTGTTCCTCTGAGTGATAGTAGCAGTGCCATGCTGTAGATGACTCAAAATAGATTCCCTCTGCCTCCTTTTCACCCTCGCTTAGCTTCCCATCAGCGGTAACATTACAGGTTACAGATGACATGCATTACTTATCATAATAGCATGTCTGATGATTGAAGGTGCTTAGATTCACATGCTGTGCCGATAGTCCGACATCTAGTGGTAATCGTGGAGTATTGTATATTTCTTTCGAGGACCGAAAGGGGACGTTGACATGGCCGTGCCTGTAACACTATCCCCAACGTGACGTATAGTGTACCTAAAATCGCTCACATGTCGAGGTCCCTCTGATTGTTTTTTTCTGCCATGAGGGAGCATATGGGGGGAGAGGAGAGGGAGAGAGAGAGAGAGATTTCTTTCTTTGAAAGCCTTTCAGGTGCAACTGCAAGGGAAGACTGTGCTGATTCTAACGGACAGCACTACAGCTATGTATTACCTGAACAAACAGGGGGGCACTCGCTCTCCAGGGCTATCCAAGCTGTCCCAGAACATTTGGATATGGGCTCTCAGACACAAGATGTTTCTGTTGTCCCAACATGTTCCAGGGGAACTCAATCTTCTAGCAGATGTACTCAGCAGAGATTTCCCTCTGCCCGAAGAATACGAATGGCGCCTGCATGAAGACATTGTGTCCAACGTCTTCGCAGAATGGGGTTTCCCAGAGATCGACCTGTTGGCTACTCAGGAGAATGCCCAATGCCAAGACTACGCCGCCAGGTACCTCCAGAACTGATCGAAGGGGAAGGGTCTCTGGATAACATGGTCGGGGAAATTTGTTTTTGCTCCCCCCATGCCCCCCTGACTCCCCTTCTCAACAAGATAGTGCACAAGATGCACCAGGAACCAGTTACCATGATACTGGTAGCTCCCATGTGGGCCCGCCAACCTTGGTTCGCTCACCTGATGGAAATGTCCCTCTCCCCACCAGTCAAGCTTCCCTTCCCGTACAACATGTTGTCTCAGGACAGGGGGGGGGGAGACCCTACACCCATGCCCACAAACTCTGACTTTAGCAGCCTGGCTCCTGAGATCATAGAGTTTGGACACCTGCAACTCCCTCAGGTGCATGGACATACACAAGGAAGCGAGAAAACCTAATACCCGTTATTGCAATGCCAGCAAATGGAAACGTTTTGTCATCTGGTGCAATTGGGCGTCAATCCATCGATTGCTCACCCTCACACATTGTGCTGTATCTAACCCACCTGTTGGACAATGGGTTAAGTCTTCAATTCCCTAAAGGTTCATCTGGCTGCTCTGTCAGCCTACACCACATCACAAAAAAGGTATTGTGGTGGAAAATAACAGTGATTAAAGCCTTTATGGAAGGGGTTAAGAGGATCTATCCTCCCATTTCTCACCCAGACCCTGGATGGGATCTTAATGTGGGTTTGACCAGGCTCATGGGAGCTCCCTTTGAGCCTATGCATAAAGCAAGTCTGAAAGACCTGACCTATAAGACCGCCTTCCTAGTGGCTTTCACTTCTATCAGAAGGGTTAGCGAACTACAGGCTCTTTCTGTTCTAGACCCCTTTGTTACAGTCCACAAAGATAAGGTAGTTCTCCGCACACATCCCAGGTTTGCGCCTAAATTCATCTCAAAGTTCCATGTGAACCCATCAATCGAACTACCCACTTTCTTCCAGAACCCTACTAACAAGGCCGAAAGAAGCCTTCACACACTAGACGTCTGCAGGGCAGTCATGTTTTACCTGGAAAGAACTAAACCACTAAGGAAGACTAAACAATTCTTCTTTTCAGTGGCAGATGGTAGAGAAGCGGATCCTGTCTCTAAATCAGCTATCTCAAGGTGGATTGTCATATGCATCACACTAAGTTTCACTTTTGCTAAGAGAGAACTGCCCTTCAAGCCTAGAGCACATTCTACTCGAGGCACTGGGGCATTCATCGCAAATGTTCCTCTTGAGTCGATTTGCAAAGCAGCAACCTGGAGTTCTGTACACCTTTACAAAACACTATTGCCTAGACACTCATTCTAGGTTTGCTTTTCAGGTGGGACAAGCAGTACTAAGACATCTTTTCTCTACTGTTCCCTCTCACAACCCACCTCCAACTCCGGGTACTGCTCGCTAGTCTATGCACAGCATGTGATTCTAAGCAGATTAACAAACATCAGAAGACAATGCATTACTTACCGTAAAAGCATTTCTGATGGTTGTATTTGCTTAGATTCACATGCGCCCTCCCTACCTCCCCGCTCGGGGTGGAAGAAACATAGACGTCTTGCTACTTTCTCTCTTTAAGTACTCACTCACTATAGCCTTGGGCTCCCTCATAGCAGAAAAAATACAATCGGAGGGACCTCGGCGCGTGAGGGAATTTGGGTACACCACACGTCACAATAGGGATAGTGTTAGACGCGCCTATGCCGACGTCCCCTTTCGGTCCCGAAAGACAAGATGCAATACTCTGCGGTTACCACTGGATGTCGGACCATATGCACAGCATGTGAATCTAAGCAGATACAATCATCAGAAATGCTATTACGGTAAGTAATGCATGTCGTTTGTTTCCAGGACTGTCTGGTCCCAATCCACAAACTGGTCACAATGTGTCTGAGTTGTATGCATGAGTTTTGCCGCCAGTGGTCCTGACTTGCGAGGAGACTGTGGACCCGTCGCAAGAAGGCTTGGCAATCAACTTCTGCTGCTGCCCTTGTAGAGGCCTGTCCTGTGGAAGATATACAGCAGTCCTGTGAAGGAGCTGCGACCCTTGGAGTTAAGAGAACATACATTCTTGACGTCTGCTCTGAGTCCTGCAAAGAGCCTTCGGAAGTGCCCCAGGTCCATCCTGTGCCTGGCCAGCTCTCAGTTTGGGCTACTGTGCTGCAGATGTCTCCCTTCCGAGTTAAGGCCAGGAACTTGGGGGATATTCAGCTTGTGCAACAAGACTTGCCTCTGCGCAATTTCCTGGTCCTAGCATCAAGGGGACCCGAAATAGGAAGGAAAGTCTGACTGCGGCAAGTGAATCCCTTTGCGTCGCCGCGCATTGGTGGCCATCGTCCGAAACTGCTTACCTGTGGCCATTCCTATCCTGAGAGGGGCCCTACATAGAGTTCTGCTGCATTCTTCAACTGGGAGACCTTGCACCAGCATTAGACACCGACTGGAGAGCCAGTCGAACCTGCAACCCCCTGGGGAATCAAAGGCTGATGGTGGGCAAAGCAACCTTGGACCTTCTTGAACCGACCTGCCAAGTCTCATGAAGAATCATCAGAGTACGGGGTGAGTTATACCGATACTTACCTGCACGCCTGATTCCCTTTTAAAAGTTTGATAACTTTTATAAAATGCATCTAACACTTTGGCTTTGCCATGTTATGGATGGACTTCTGAAGTTAGGGTGACACCTCTGTGGACTTGTAGTGCTAATACTAATCTGTACCTTTCTTTTCATGGTTTGATCTGTATTTTGCTCTATTGCAGTAATTGTATATATATGTATCTAATTTTTAGTATTACGTGATACTACCTGTTAGTAGTCATTTTTCACTGTGTTATTTGGCCATAAGTAAAGAAGTATTTTTATACTGTTTCTCTTAAGTGTGTTCCTTGACTATTTGTGTGCGCGCTCATTGTGTCCCCTTACAAGCTCACCACCTCTTGACAATTAGCCTAGACCACTCACCTTGCTACCTTGAACTGGTTTGGCTACAGCTCCGAGAGTTGTCCCTGTCACAATATAGGTTGCCCTTCTGTCCACCAGGCCAGAGTACAGAAAATCAGTCCCAACACTAGCTGATCTTGATACTTTCCCTATCCTTTTGTGTATTTGTTGCCATTAGTTTGGCTCCAAATTAATGTCTAAAGCATATTCCCATTTCTTGGTGGTTTCAGAGTTGAGTCAGATAGTTGTTAGAAATGTTTTTTTGTAAATTGCACTGGCCTTGTAAGAGTGATGTCTATTGCAATATTATGTGTGCTGTGCGGATGCACCGGCTGGGCATTTGTTTTGTACTTGATAATCATTTTAGATAGCCTCAAGTAGTTACCAAACTCATTAGTGGGAACCCCAAATTTGTCTTGGAGGATTGCAAAGGTGAGAGAGTTCTGTTCCCAAACTTGGTGCACCTAGAAGATTTTTCTATCTATTCAGGAGTCCCAATGTAGAGATTGTTTTATTGATTAGAGTGGGGTTGTATCGAAGTGAGGCACACTGGAAGACCATATGTTTTATGCCAGATGATTCATTAAACATTCTAAATATTTTAACTGTGAAGAACAACCTAGGGTAGGTTTTGTGCTCTTTTGAGATACTCCTGCTGAGTCTACATACTAATGGGAATGGGTACGATATGGCTTCCTCTAATTCTCACCACTTAGGGGAATACCATTTGTCATGTGGAGATGGTACACAATTTGGTTTATTTGGGTTAGTATAAAGGCATGGTGGCATGCCGGAAAGTTGGAAATTTGGTCCCACCTTGTTCTTTATCGGCCTGGAGTTTCTTAATGGAAATTTGAGGTTTCCCCTTAAATAAATTTGGAGAGGACAGAGTTCACCTCTTTGTAGAACTTATTATTAAAGGGGATTGGAATTGTTGCAAGAGGATAGAGTATTATCGGTGCAATCATCATTTTAATTGTTTCTAATCTGCCCCTCCAGAATAAACGGGAGCGACCAGGTTTCGTTTTTTTTTGTTTTTTAATCTTTAATATGGAATTTTGGGTTTTGGTTATGGTTGCGTCTGTAATGGAGAATTCTCAGAAATGTGTTAATTCCCTTCTACTTTAGAGACCCCCGGCTCTTTTGCTGGACGTTAGTACTTTAGGACTGCATGCATTTTTATTGTTTTGAACACTGTGTTTCCTTTGCTTTTGGAGTCTGACCAACTCCATAAGCATCATCGTTTTACATTGTGACACACAGCACCTTCAACTATTGTTTCCAAGAGTAGTAAAGTGAAATTGAGTACTTTTTTAACTTTGTAGACCCAGCACACACTATCATACAATAGAGTGCTTGGAGGGGTTACTTAGTATCCCCTTTGCCTATCCTCTCTTGTAACATTTTCATGTTACCCTTTCTACAATTAATGGCTGGTGGCAGTGGTTTAGTTGTTCCTACCATTGTGTGGTTTTACCGCGGACTGCGTTCGCAGCTGCAGTATAGCACCCATGGGTGCCCCTTTTATCAAAATGTCCCCACTCTTCTTTTTTCGCTTTCTTGTTGGAAAAGTCCTTCCTGAGATTTACTCTGCGCGCCAAACCAGGTTTGGTCCCTTAGTTCGCTTTGTCTTTGGCAGGTTTCACTGCTGAAGCCCACCTCTGCCTCCAGCGTGTCTGGCAGGGCAGGAAGCGAGGTGAGTGGGGGGGTTCCAGAAACTCCCTGTGCTTACTCTCCTTGGTTACAGGAATGTACCCAAAGGTGATTGGCTGTCTGGCTGTATAGCTGGGAAAGGGTTAATCTACATTGGATTGGGGGTTCAAAAGTGCTTACCTGTTTGAGAAATTAGTTCACAATTGTTTCCTTCCTGGGGGGTGGGGTGACTACATGGCCACGGAATAGGGCGTGGTTCCCCAGAGCCCCCTGCTGATCCTCCGATCTTGTTGAAAAGAGATGCTCAGTCAACTGGGACATATGAAACTGCAATTACAGAAGCATGAAGGTATTGAGCACACCACGCACTAAACTCCGGTGTGAATTGCAATACGAGATGCAAACTAGGAGCGGAAGAAGTTTGCCGTGTACAAGCTGTGGAATAAACACAATGGTGACAGGTGCCGAACAAAGGGATTAGCTGCGAGTCAGCAGCTTCTAAAGAAAAGGAGGAGAGCAATGGCCCAACGAGAATGGACCCCCGAAAGCCGGGTACTGGAGGATTGGACAGAAAATAAATGGGACAGCGACTTCGCATTAAGCTGCCCTCCGCAAGAGTCCTAGCAGAGGCGGTGTAGAAAGCAGCCCGGGCGCTACAAGGTAGCGGTGCGCACACAAGAGGTCAGAGAGATCAGGACAGTGGAAGGATCAGACACGGTGCTCGGTGCATGTAAACAAAAGGAGTACTGCTAAAGGGGCGCGTACCTACACAGAATCACTCGTGGAAGTTACTTGATCGCAAAGCTGCAGGGATGCCACTGAATGCGATAACGAACCCGGAATAGGCAGAGACTGGTGCATAAAAATAAGGAAGCGTCCAACTGTACCAGCTGATGTACAGCTCAGGCACACAGCCCGAAGAGAGATCCGGCAGCCGAGGAAGGGAACATTGTAACGAAGGCAGCGACCGGCGACATTGTAGAAAGCACAGGAAGGCAGTTGCCAGGCCCTCTAAAAGCGAAACTGACACAAATTAAAAAAGACACCAATGCTCACATATAGCGGATGGAGAGTGGCTGCACAATATGGCACAAGGACTGTCTTAATGTGTTACCAAGCGTGTGGGAAAGATGCCGAATGCTAGCTGGAGGGCATGGTCCCCAAAGTGCTAACGCAGCGCATACAGAAAGTACACAGACGCTGGATTAAAGTACGCAACAAAGCGAGTCCGGGGGAATATGGAAGCCCAACACAAGTGAAGCAGGGACTGTCAACGAGGCAATCTGAGTACAGGAAAATAATCGCTGTACGGTCCTGCATAGTGTAAACCATACGGAGGGTGAAGGAGGATAGGGGCAGTCAGAAACTGGCGCTGACTAGAGGAATTGTCAGTGGAAGGATGTAAGAATGCAGAGGGCCTCAGTCGAACACAAAGCTGTAAATAGTACAGTTGGATTGCAGATACCACAGCACAAGCTCTGCAGGGACTGAACCAACAAGGGCGTGATAACAGCTCAAATAATACCCATAGAGCGGCCAGCTGATGCAGAGACCTGGAACAACCATATCAACAGGCGAATGGATATACTGGCGGATGCAGAATTTCCAGGGTGTTGGTGGGCACAGTGACCTGTGTGAAACGGAGTTGGGCCACAAGAGGAGGTGTGTGAATTTGGAGCAGTCAGCTAAGCACAGGCCTCCCTTGGAGTAGGCTGGGCCAGATCCGGGGGGCGCAAATCGAGCAGGGTCAACACAGAAGGCCGGATGAATGCAGGGACAAACGCTGAGGCCACACTGAATACACAGTGGAAACCAGGAAGACACACCCACACGGGGGCTTGGGCATCAAGAACTTTACTGGCAGTCGTTCTAGGACCGCAGGCAGCGTCTATTCAGAGGCAATATTCGACATGAAGGATCAGGCGACGGACAACAGGTTGACAACACCTCAAGCAGAGTAATGGTGCGCAGCATATAAGCCCATAACTGGAGATTAAGACCAATATTTTGGACAGGGCGCGGCTGAGAATACAGAATACCTGCGGGACATGCTTTGCCAGCGGCTGTCCCCATTGCTTGATACGAGCTGTCCGGAAGGGCCAAGCACAATACTGAAGAAGGGATGTGGGTCCAAGATCAGCAAGGCTAAAGGGAAGCAACCCACACTGGACATCTTCGCTAAACCGACCCAGTCACCAGATGCGTCCACGCCTGCTGGGGGAGATGCACGAGGTACAACCACTCCATCACGTAGCGATCAACAGATCCTGGAGGCCATAGCAGACCTGAAATCCTCGTGGGAGATCAAACTCGACCTAGCCATGACGGAACTAAAAACCACACTGGAATTCAAAATTGATGCGGTCAGTGTGGACGCCAACCTACTGAGACAGGACATGCACGAGTGGTCTAGAAAGTAAAGTGAAGATCAACACTAGCACAACCAATGCTAAGGTGGTCATACACTGCAACAACAAGTGCGCGGAGAGCCAAGCAGAGGAGGCAGATGGGCGGGCATGACGCAATAACATACGTTTGGTGAGGCTACCGGAAGGAGTGGACCCGACGAACTACGTGGAGAACATGATGATGCAAGAGATAGGCGTGGGAGCGCTACCCAAGGGTTCACTCTGTGGAGGGTGCACAGAGCCCAAGCCAAGAGACCCCAGCCGGGGGCCCCTCCTCGGGCGATCATTGCCAAGATACTAAACTATAAAGACAGGAAGAAGATTCTTGAACATTTCCGCAAAAGTGGGACGATAACCAGGGCTTCAGTGACTGTTAGCGTATCCATACTACACCTCGGGGGTACAGAGACCACGCCTACACTACGTAGCGGTTAAGAGCCGGCTGCAGGAATCTGGCTTCAAATACATGTTGTTGTACCCAACAAAGCTGAAAGTCTTGCATAAGAACAAGGCGTTTTTCTTTGAGACACCCGAGGAGGCGGTGAGCTGGCTAGACCCGCTGGGTTGTCCGGTGGCTGCAGAGGGCCAGAGCGAGCAGGATAAGTGATCCAGATTTTCTCCCGTACTGCACTATAAACTGATATGGTTGGTTAGTTGGTGTCTGCAATACTAATATGGACACGGAATAGTAGCAAAATCCTATAAAATATATATATTTATAGTGCAGGAGCTCCCATCTATATTGTCAGTTTTAGGTGCAAATTTGCTCAAGTGTAAAGATCTGAAATCTCTTGAGCAATGGGCATTCAGTTATTAGGTGTTTTACCGTTTCGGACTGTAGTGAGCAGTGCCTACAAACAGCGGCCTTTACATTATCAATGTGTCTCATTGCCATCATTTGTTTCAAAAGAAGCCATCCCGATGGTGTCTGGACGGAAATTGTTGTAGATAATTAGGCATTCTATCTACTTTGTTCATTGTGGTGCCCAGCTCTAAAGCTGTGGGTAACTTTCCGTACTTATCAAGATTTCCGGTCCATGACCATTCTTTCAGTTTTTTCCTCGCTATTTGCATTGAAATGTTGGCTGTTTGCATATATCCTTTCACTTTATCAGCCCAGGACAGACGTAGACCTTCATACTGGTGATTGTCAGGAGGAGCAAGTATTTTAAACGCTGATTCTGGATTTGGCATTTGCATCTTTCTCAGCAATGCCATCGACTTCCATATCACCACTCCATGTAAGCCCTCCAGGGTTAACTCGCGGCGTATTATAGTCATGGATAAGTAATTCGGTATTCTCAAAACGCGCAGCCAAAATATTCCTTCCAATTGAGGCCCTATCTTGTGGTCGATGTTCCAGCCTGCTTCTACCCCCAAAAGTTATTGCAGGAACTACTTTCTGCAAGTAGAACGTGCGGATCGGTATTAGCGTGAATTTACCAAAAAGGGTGTGAATTCTGGCTCCGTGCAAAGCCAGGGTTCGAGTCCGCTGGTATAGATCTTTCACCCAGCTCCATTATTCGTAACAAAGTGTTCAGCATTATCCCCAAGGATCGAATCTCTGACTTCCTCGACCTTTTCCTTATATAGTTGCCACTTGGAGTTGTTATTTCTACTGCCTTTAGAGGGACCAAACTTCATTATTTTTGTGTTTTTCACATTTATCCTTAGGTCATTTTCCGCCATGTAAATTTCTCGTTTTGTCAGAAGCAGCTGTAGCCCTATTGGGTCAAATCCATCAGGGACCAAGTCATCCGCATATGTTGCGCAACTTATATGCTTTCCATTGACTTTTGGGGGGAAGCAGTTCACGTTAGCTAAAGCAGTTGGTACATCGGAAATATATAGTTTAAACAGTGCTGCTGCCAAAGGACAGCCCTGTTTCACCCCTCTATTTGCATCAATGGCTTCTGACAGATCTCCCTTTTCGTTCAGCCTGACTCTAATTGAGGTTTTTGAGTACAGTGCCTTTATTGGCTACAGCAGTGTACTTGGGCATTTCCATTTTTCCAATTTCTGCCACAACTTTTCCCGGTTTATGGTATCAAATGCTTGTTGCATATCAATAAAGGCCAAAAATAGGTTGTCCTTCTTCCTCCGGGCTTCTAGCTTTAACAGGTTTACTAGAGTGAGGTTGACCTCCGTGCCAACGCCCTTGGTAAACCCTGTTTACCTTTCGTCCGATATGTCACTTTTCAAAGCCCAAGCTGACAACTTTTTTTTGCAGAAATGACACAAACACCTTTCCGATCGTGTCCAGAAGGGCAATCGGGCGATAGTTGGCAGGATCGTCCCGACTGCCCTTCTTGAATATTGATACTATTATCGCCTCATTCCACGAGGCTGGAATTTACCTTCGTTCAGCTATAACCGAAAACAACTGTTCCATGAATATGGCCCACTCATGTTTATATTCCTTCAACATCACATTTGAAATGCCATCAGGCCCTGCCGCTCTTGAGTTCTTGCTTCACGATGGCGTCGCAGATATCTTCAGTTGACTCTATCATGTCCCAACCAGACTCATTATGTACCGTTTCATGAGGCTGGTTGATTTACGAACCCTTTATTTAAGATGTTCCAAATCTCTCTTGTATTGTTCGTTTTAATTAAGGCTAACATCTCCTCCCCACGTCTTGATCTCTCTGGTAGGCGAAGGCTTTCAGCTAGTTTCTGTATCTTTGCTTTCTCTGTTTAATTAAACTGGCGGCGGCACAGGGGTCACTACATGATTTCATGTCCCGTATATCTTTCTTTAATTGCGTCTTTTCTTTCTTTACCCTCTGGCTCCAAGTATGCTCGTGGTCGATATCGTTTCAATGTTTTTGAGTGTTTCCAAGGTTCAAGTTTGGCAACAGAGCGGAATAATTTGTCGGATCAGAGTTCTTTGCAGTCTGCAGCTCTGAAGTCAATTTGGATATTTGTTTTGCTTTTAGCCTCAGTCTATTTCGCCCATAATTCACTTCCAGAGCTTGACTTGCATTGCCAGGCAAAGATTTGCAACTTAACGGCCACAACATTACCAAAATGTCATGGTCGCTGTTTTCGGTTGGAACAATGCACAGTTTGGTGATTTTGGTCAGCACATTTCTCGACGACCAAATATAGTCTAAGATCTTATGGTGCCCCATATTATGCCAAGTATAGTTTGGTGGTGTCACCAATTACATTTCCATTTACCATACTGCAGTCAGAGCAGTGACGATGTGCATCTGTGGATTGATCTTCTATTAACTCCTTATTTTGGTCGAACCAGGAGATGTCACCAAATACAATAATCGCTAGATCCTGATAAGTCCTTTGATTTTTATCCTCATCACAGACTATATAAATGCACTAGCAGAGATCTTTGCTGGATTCCAGTACACATTGATCAATAGCAGATTTGCTTTTTGAGTTTTGTGCCAATGGAATGTTGGAACAAGGTCGATTTGAACGTGACTGTTTGGGTTATTTTCTTCAATTACTTCCCAGTTTGTTCCTGAATTCACCATTGTTATTAAGCCGGAAAACGGTCTACCTCATGTATTTTTCTCCGCCGGATTTATCATTATTCGTTATCCATCTTTTACTGGAGGTGAGCGCATCCAAGTTTCTTGTAAGCAAATTGCGAAATTATCAGTCAGGTCTACTGGGAAGTCATTGTATAGATGGGTAAAACCTCGGGTATTCCAGAAAATCAGTGATACTGGCACCTCCTGTTCGGCTTTCTCTAGCTAATGCTTCTCCATCTCGTGATTGGCGTTTCCATTTAGCGACTGTGGAAATGATTCGATGTTCAGTTGCTTCCGTATTTCCTCTCGACGCTCTTCAATGGCACCTCTGGGACCAAAATTCTGCTTTGCCCCAGCTGCAATTTGACTTCTAGACCACTCCTGTTCAGCGATCTCGAAGCCCAGGCATAATAGATCTTCCTTTGCAGCTATCAAGATCTTACAGGCTGCTTGTGAGGTTGTGTAGTAGGACACAATCCACACGTTCTTCCAATGTATATTCAACTATACGTATGTCTTCTGACCTAATGGTCCTTAATACCGGCACCGAGTGCAACAGACGCATGACGTTTCGTCGATTCAAGTTAACGTCGTTCTCATCACTAAACACATTTTCAATCATTTTCCGTGTTGAAAGTTTCAGCTCTCCTCGGCGTCTCTCTTCAGGTGGGTTGACTTTTTTCAGTTGTTGTGCTGGTGTTTGTTTCGGTTTCAGTGATGCTAACGCATTCTTTTTTCCCCTCGGCTACGGTGTTCGTTTGCCGTACAATTGTTTTCTTTTGCGGGACAGCGGCACATTTGAAGATCTTTCCTCTTCCAAGTCTCTTTTAGATTATTATGCGATAGAGTTTTTGCAGCTAACTGGTCCTCGTGTATTCTCTGTGGTGGTCTTGCTTGCGTACACCTGAGGTCATTATGTGACACAACTTGGGAACCCAAACTATAATCATTTGCATCGTCTGCAGAGTACATGGACAAATTGCATAGGTCCTCAATTAAGTTCACTGTGGTTTCGGAACTCTGATCCAAATCAATTCTTATTCGTTTCTTTGGATTGCTTATAGGTGCTTTAGTGGATTTTCCAATATCTTTGTCTGAGCTTTCCACTGTGTTGTTTTCCTTAGATATATTTGGATTTTCTTTCACAAATAACTTTGGTTTGACTGGCGCAGTTAGATTTCTTATAAATTTCCTCGAGTTACTAGTCTATTTTGTTGATGTCGAAATGTTTCTTTTTTTCCAGTTTTTTCTTTGTTTGTCCAGTTGATGCTGCTTGAGATTTTATTGTATTCTGCATGCTTGAGAGATTTTTGGCAGGGCCACTGAATATGCCATACGTAACTTTTGATGAAGAGCAAGGTGGGATTTCCGCTGACTTTTCCGTGGGAATTCACTGGCCCTATATTTAATATTTGTGGGCACACCTCATTGCTTCTTTCTAATTGTGTCCTGCTTTGAGTTTTCTCATCACTTCTAAATTGTATATTATTTTCTGGGGTATCAGCAATCATGTTGTTACTTATGCATGGTAGTTGCTGAAGCTCTGCCACTGTAGTTTTGGTGGCAGTCCCGCCATTTTCTCCGTCCGTAGAGCATTGTGTGGCAGCATGTATTCCACATGGTACCTTGCTCGATGTTATAGTTGGTGGCGAGATGGTGTTCACAATCTTCTGATTCAAGTGGCCGAGCATTGCCTCCATTAACCTATTTTTTTCTCTGTTATCCGTCAAGGTTAACTCGTACAGCCTGCTGGACCGCTCTTCAGACCTGACTACCTTCAGTTTCCTGGCGTGGGAGAGCAGCCAAGATTTGAGTTTCCATTTTAGCTATTTTTTTTCATTTAGATGGCCCATTATTGCTCTGTTATTTTGAATGGCTTCATTTAAATTTTCATATAGTTGTATAAACGGAATTGGGGCCAAAGAGGTGGCAGCCAACACGTTTATCTGTATCGCCGCCGCAGCGGACAGATTCGATTTGATGTCCGAGTCTTTTCCAACAGGACTGCTTGTGTTTTCGTTACCATTGTTTCTCTGATCAGGGTCTCCATAAGGAGTGGATTTATCAGCGTTTGCCGTTGTTGCTCCGCCACACCCCTTGAACCCAAATTCATGGGAGTGGAGCACTTTGACATCCTCTTTTCCCTATGACCGCATTCATCCATTTTTTTTCGTCGAGGCTTCTCATTTCGCTCCAATGGTAAGCCCACTTCGATTTCATGGCGGTTTGCATAGTTCCGCAGCCCTTCTTGGGCTTCTTTCCGAATGTCTTTGTACTGTCAGTTGGGTTTGGCAATTCTGTGAGGAGTCTCCCACTCTCACCTCCGGTGTAAGGTTTATCTCGGTGCTAGGGGCTATATTTATGCATTTGCTGTTTCCATGTTTTGATTTATTTAAGCTTTCTGACAATGTTGCTTTCATCTTTTCGAAATCTGCTTGAAGTCTTTCAGTCAGTCTTGCCTCCTGCCCAGCTAGATCAATCACTTTGTGACCTATGCCAGTCACATAACTTGACTGCGGGGAACCGGGAGGAGCGGTGATCTTGCCGCCAGTCCCTGCATCGGCACCTGGTTGCTTTTTCAATTTAGTTTCTCTACTATGCATGTTTATTTTCTAGTTGGATATACCGACATCGTTGTCTCCGCATACCGCCCTCTATATCAATTGGCTCGTAATCGCAACATTTGAGTTTCTTCCAATTGATTGCGGAAAGGTGAATGTAAGTAGGTTTGTGTTGAGGGGCAAGCGTGGCACATCCAATTCGAGCAGCTCAGTGTCTGTCACATCAAAGGGCGCTTGAAATGCTCTAGCATTTACTTCAATCACCTCTGAGCCATCAGCATGTGTAACGGACCCGTTTGGGATTGTGTCAGATGAATTTACATCTCCGACGTTTCCAGCAATGGCGCCAGGGCTGGTTCCATCATCCGGACTGGCGACTCTTGTGGCAGGCGGTTCATTATGGAGCTCTTTTTCACTGCTAGGTTTAGCTGTGAGATCACACGCCTCAGCTGGGAGCACACGCTCTTCCACATTTTTTGTCAGCCAAACGTTTTCGTTGAGGCGAGCATGGCGTTGGAATCAATGATGGTAGTGTCACAGCACTGTCTGCCATGTTAGAGTTTGCTTTCACCACTACATCAGAATTGTATATCCTGGCCTCAGTGTTCAGTGTCAATGATTTGTCCGTTGCTATTTGTTTTAATGTTGGACATAGAACTCGTGCAACAGCTGATGGGGGCAACAGTTCCTCGCGAGAGAGGCTCAGACTCATTTCCCCTCGGCTCACATAATTCATCAGGCATCACCCCTCCCATTTCATTCTGAATTTCCATGTGCATTGTGTTGTCAGGCATAGTACAGGAGAGAGATGACAGGGCTTGTTTTTGATTTCAAACGCGTCAACGGCCCATTGTCCGCCATAACTTTCCTCTTACCTGCTGTCAGCTGCGGACTGCTGCAGACTGAACTCAGCACGAACTCCGTGCGTTCTCTGAGCTTTCCAGGAGTTTTTAAAGGAAGTGTGGGTTGATTTTCTTAAAGCCACTCCACACCAACCAAAGAACAAAACAAAGTTTGCACACCGTAGCTGCAGCTCCTCTCACCAGCGCTCACTGCTGCATACTGAACTCAGCACGAACTCCTCCATTAATGTTGGCTGTCCTGGCTCCCTGCAGACTCTTCTTAACCCCTGACTTTTTGTTTAACTGTCCCTCCAAAAAGTCATACATACCTTACTTGTATAGCTGGGAAGGGGTTAACCTACATTGCATTGGGGGAATCTAAAGTGCTTACCTGTTTGAGAAACTTGTAAACCATTGTTTCCTTCCCTAACCTTTTCCTTTTTGCCACAACTTCCTATTACAGTTAAAGGGTAATAATTGATATATTAATGTCCACAGTGTCCTAGCAATTGAAGTCACCTGAGAGTGTAGGAAGTGCCTGTGTACCAATCCAAAAGGGCATATTCTTACTTTATTGAACTGAAGGAGTATATTTTGAAGTGTTTTTGTTTATGAAGGCTTATTTTAAAACTGACTGTTAAATTAATAAATAATGATTTAATCTAGAAACCTTGAGTATAGGTGTTATTTGAATACTTGTCACTGTGAAACTGTTGCAACCCTACACCGCACATTGCCCCTCTTCAGATAAGCCTGGCTGCTCAGCCACTCTACCAACTTGTGTAGTACAGGCCAATACTAAAGGCTGGGTTACCTATTGCCAAGAGGACAAGGCTGGTGTAGTCTCCCACAGGGTCACTACATACATTCTTGCTTAACAGTGTCGATGTTGGGGGAGAATTCAATAACCAGGTATTTGATGTGGTCTGTTTTCCAGCATAAGCCAAAATCATCAAGGTCACTCTTAATACAGGATACACAGTGGGACGAGCTCAGTTTTATCTGTATTTAATGTGTACCCTAAAACTTTCCAATATGTAACCATGTTTTACTAACTGTGGTTTTGGGGTTTGAGAAGAATGATATAAAATTGTCTGCATGTGCACGGGTTGCAATATTGGGAGCCAGCACATTCTATGCAAGTGCCTGGTTTTACCCTTCCATGGCATGTCTGGTTTTGACAATGCTAAACTTAGAGACACCAGGATAAGAAATTGAGAGGGTCGAACCTGGAACTAAACGCAATATATGGAACAAGAAGCCCGAACAGCTGTGCACTATGTGGCTAGTAACTACTTCCATACTCACAGGGAACCGTGTACATATCTCTATTAACATTCAATATCAATTTATCTACATTGAAATGATCCTTTAGCGAGAGAAGCAATTCATACAAAATATGTGTATTAACGCTCAGTTGTGATGAAAAACACATGTATAAAAAATATAGTTTGTAAAATGTCCAAAAGAATTTATCGCTGCAAAGTAACTCGTGCAACCAATAAAAGTGACTTGTGCAATATTGTTTCACAAATATATACAGTACTCAAAAGATTATAGTTAAAAAGAAGAGCCTTTGCCCAAAACTGACTGCTACCCAGCACAAGTTTTCAGACACGTATGTCGTGTCAATCTATTTAGGTTTTTACAGTACCAAAACCAATATTATGTAGCTCACAAAAACATTCAATGTGTGATTGCTACGTCTGCTCTACAAATGCAGTACGAACATGCCCAACATGTTTAGTTCGTCCTTGTGTATTCGCACTGTTGGTGGAACTCTTCTTAACATTAGCCTCTTGTAAAACACTCTCTGGGATCAAGAAATTCTTAATGATACTCAATGGAGCTACATTCCTTACTCCTAATGTGTAAAGCCACCTGAAACACTGTGCAGAAACGGCTTTAATTAGTGCTGCTCTTTAAGTCGAATACACATTGGCCCAACCCAACTAATGTGAGGAGTGCTTACCACTGGAAACCTGACTGTTCGTTAGTGATAGGTCAAGCGTCTAGAACTGGACTATTACCTGTACATGTGAGCAACAATGTAAACGGTGTGCTGACACCAACCTGCATATTCAACAAGACAATATATAACTGTCCATAGAACCCAACTGGGTTTCTCTAGCTCCACTTACTTGGACTAGAATGTGATGACTCCAATACTTCACTCAAATCAGAATAAAGGCAATTACAATATCCAACTCGATTAATCCTGCATAGATGCACCTTTCTGTAGAAATGGTTTGTGACCAGCAGCAAAGGAGAGAGGGAAAACGCACATTCTCTAATCAGTATGGGTGTTAAGCCACAGAGTGATAAGAAAACGAACACAACACATGTGTGCTCAATATTCGTAATGCTGTGTACTTACTAATGGTGTTAGTGTAGTAGTCGTAGGCGGGATGAGGGAACACATTAATTGTTGGGTCTTTAGGACCAGAATGAGCTGAGAATAGAATGCATCTTGGCAGGTGCCCGTTTGGATTTTGCTGTGCCAGCACAATTAGTTAGAAAATGCTTTCACCTACCAAATTATATTAAACGCACACTGATAAGTTACCTATTTGCTGCCGTTGCCAAAGAAATTTCAAAGCTTAATTTTATTCACTGCTCACAGGTGCATGATTAACTTACTTAGCCCACGCTTTTGACCTTGAGGTACCTTGGATTGTCTCGTTTTTCTGAGAAGAGTATTGTTTTAGTCGCAGAGGTGTACACCTTCCACTGACATCCTGGTAATATCCCACTCTCTTGCACTGAAACTTAATTGAGAACGAAAATATAAATGTTAGTGTGAGAGGGTGGGAGGGCTCATCTAAAGCCCCATATATCTATCAGAGAGCATTATGACTAAGCCAACCAGCAAGTACCTTCGCTCTTCCGCTGCCACAGTACTTGTTCAACCAAGATCTAGACTTGTTAAGTTGTGAGGCACCAGCTTTGATTCTCAGGGCCCTTTGCTCTGGAACTTACTCCTTGCTGCTATACGCCAAATACAGAGCTATCCTCTTTTCCATAAGGCCATAAAGACTAGTGCTTCTGCATCCTTACTTTAATGTTTGTTTTATGTTCTGTTCTTGTTTTGGGTTTGCCCTGAGGCCTACGGGCATGTGGCGCGGTACAAAAATTTAAATATATAAATAAATTAAAAATAAACTGGACAGGGTTTCTCTGTCTCTCCTTTTGTTCTCTTCTATGGCATTGTGTGTTAAACAATTTTCACAAACTAACCTTATTCCAAAAATCAGTCTCGGGCTTTGTTTTCCACTAACAAAGCTATTTGCATGGCAGTGAACTTCAGTTTGAGTCGCAAGGAAACTGTTGGTCTGAGTGACAGCCATGCGATTACATTAATTTATTGATTATTCATAAGGTGCACTATACAGCAAAATGGTGTTTCCAGGCTCTACAAGACAAAATCGGGTGAGGCGGACAGGGGAGATGAGAACAATAATGGTCCTACTAGGCCTTTTGACATTCGGAACGTTCAAGGGCATTAACAAGAAGTGCAAGAGGGGCGTTGATTGGGGAGGGGGAATAAGTGACAGTCAAGGGAGGGGCATAAAAATGCAGAGGGGGAGGGGAAGAAATGAAGGGCTCAGGGGCTAGGCAAGTGATGGGGGCACCCAGGGGTGCAAGTGCCAATGGATGCTGGGGGCAGACCTCCCTCTAAGTGCGAGGATGGGGGTGGACCAGAATCAGGAGGAATGCCCAACCCACCAGACTAGCCGGGGGAGAGGGGAGGTGCTAGTATAGACTGGTGCCCTGTAAGACTTATAAGGGACCAGGCTGCCAGTTACAGAAACAGAACTGGGCATTAGCAAGGGAGGGAAGGAAGTAGAGAAAAGCAGGGTCTCGAGGAGGTGCTGGAATTTAAGGAGGTCTGGCTCAAGTCTGAGAGGCCCATTCCAGAGGGAGGCATCTGCTGAAGAGAGAGATCTCCTCCTCTTGCCCCTCTCTACCTGGAAAAATGTCTGATCTGCAGAGAGTTGGAGCTAGAGGACTGAAGGGCTCTAGCAGGGAAGTATGTAGTAAGAGAGTTGGATGTAATTGGGTCCCAGGCCCCAGAAAGCCGCCTTGTGGGTGATGCAGAGGGTCTTGAATTTGATCATTGTAACCACCAGGAGCCAGTGGGGAGATCTTAGGGGTGGAGAGATGTGGTACCTGGGCTTAAGGCCAAGGGTAAGTCTCGCAGTCCGATTCTGGATTAGTTGAAGGGGGCGAAGAGAGGAAAGAGGCAGAGTGAGGAAGAGGCTGTTGCAGTAGTCCAGCCTAGAGGGATACAGAGCTCTGGAGAAGTTGACTTTCTCGGGGAAGGAAAGGAAGGAGAGAATGCCTCTGAAGAGGTGAAGCTAAAAGTGGGCCTTCTTGGTAAGGTCAGTGATGTGAGAGGAGAAGGAGAAAAAGAGAGAATCTTAAGATGACACTGAGGTTTTTGGCCTCGCAAGATGGTGAGGGGAGGGGTCCCGAGGAGGGCGGCCAGAGAGTGGGGAGGGGAGCAGGGGTCCCAATGAGAAGGATCTCAGTTTTACTGGCATTGACCGAGATCATTAACCGTGCACTTGCCTGCATAGCATTCAGTCAGGAATGAGAGAGGAAGAAGAGGTAGTAGATGGAATCTTGAAGGAAAGTTGTGTCATCAGCAAAACACTGGAAATGTGGAGAAAAGGAGATAAAGTGGGCCAGAGGGGCAAGGTAGATGTTGGAGAGCCATGGCAACAGGATAGAGCGCTGGGGGATGCTGCAGGTAGAGAGTGAGAGGAAAAGGCCCAGTTGCACCTGGGAAGGTTGATTAGATAGGAAGGTCAACCAATCCAGTGTCAGATCAGTGATGCCAAAGGAATCACGGAGCCGCTCTGTGAGGATGGCATGATTGACCGTGTCAAAGGCAGAGGACAAATCAAGGAGGATGAGAGTTGGAATCAAGGTCTGAGAGCAAGTCTTCATGGGTGTTCAGGAGAGCAGTTTCTGTGCCTCTGGATGCTGTGAAGCCAGACTGGTGGTCATGTAGACAACCAAAAGATACAGTGTGGTGGGTCAGTTGGGAGATGACCCACTTCTCCAAGAGTTTGCCCAGGAAGGGAGTAGTGGAGGTAGGGCGGTAGTTGGCTGGACAGGAGGGTTCAGTAGACAGCTTTCTTTCAGGAGAGGATGCACAAGGGAGTGCTTGAGGGATAGTGGGAAGGAGCCATTGGCGAAGGAGTAGTTGCAAAAATTGGGCAGGGCATGAGCGAGAGAGGAAATGTTATCCTTGATAGTTCAGGAGGAGCAGGGGAACAACTGAATGGAGGAGACTTGCATAGAGCGGACAGCTTTAGAGACCTCGTCCAATGCTGTGGATGAGGAGGAGAGTATAGGGGAAGAAGAGGGGGGGGCGAGGGAGGCTTTAAGAGTAGGTTGGGGAGTGGGGTAGAGGAGGAGGAGGAGGACAAGATTCCCTGGCTTTTGTTTATGAAATGGGAGGTCAGTACAGAGGGACTGGGATGGAAGAGAAGTGGAACTGCAGTAGGATTGCTGAGTTACTTAGATTTTGAACAGTTCAGCCGTATTGTTGGTGGACACGGAGATGCAGGCTTGGATATGGGCCCCCTACTTAGAGCGGATGGAAGGACGGTATTGCCTTTGGAGCAGGGGACAGGCCAGTTTGTCAGTGGATGTGCCTTTTAGTACATTCACAATCCTTCTCCCCAGTCACCCCCACATGCAGTGTGCATTCCCACTGCTTGTGATTCCAGGGAGAGTTTGACTGGGTAGTCTGCAAGGGTTTGCCGCAACCTTTCTTCAGTCCCAATCAAAGGGCCCAATTGGCACCCTATCTCGGACGGCATCCCAGGAACAGATGTGACAGGATGGCTGCGGCATCATGCGTGCCGCAAGCACAGCGTGTCCCACTCTTCCCAGAACGCAGTGTGCCCTCCACACCTGCTGCTATGCACAGCATAACATGCAGAGTGGAAAGAAGATGGAGCAGAGCCGCACCAGAGCACGGAGTAAGGCATGGGTAAGGAGCAGCACCGCCACAGAGCCTGCGCACTCATGCCAAGGCTGCCTGGGTGCAGCGCTTAATTAACCAGACTGAATGAAGCCTGGAATGCTGAGAAATGGTGCATACGTTGAACTATCACAGTGGCAAAGTTTGATATCCTCTAGTCCCATTCTCACAGAAGCACCTGCAACACAGTGCCTGCCTTTCATATGTGCATGGCGGCTTCCCATTAGGTCTCATCTGCAACAGTGTAATTTAAGGCTGAAGTCCTCCTGCACCGTCCCTGCAAGCTCGAGGTACTCCCACGACTCTGTGGATGTTGGCAATCGGCATTTGCATTTTAAGTGAAGGCCCCCAATGGCCTGAACCTTTCAGCCAGAGGAAACCTGCCTTGCTACTTATGGCACTAGGGGTTGAAGCGCCACCACTTGTCTACGCTCAAGCCTGCGGTGATGCAGGCAGTTGGTTCTACTCTTGCATCCCATATGAAGAAGCTTTGGCGCACAATAGACTGCCATTTTCTACAGCCTTGAATGATTTATCAAGCGTGTGTGCGTTTGGTGCCGTCTCTGACCCACAGATCAGTTGATGATGAATGGGATTGAGTCGAATGTTCAGGAGGAATTGTGGGTGGACAATAATCATTTGCTGCAGTAGACCATCACTGTTGACAAAACAGTAGAAAACACCATTCGATGCATGAAAAAAAAATCCACGAAATAAACTACGACTGAGGAAGTGGCACCATAGAACACAAGGACGCAGATGGCCAAAGACGTCCCAGTAGAAGGGCTAAACCACATGCCAAGGTTGAACGCTCCATCTCCTTGTATACCACTTTATTGTAATTCATGAAAATGCTTCAGATGCAGCAGTCAGACCCATCTTGCCATAGATGACATCCAAGAAGGAATTCAACTGCATGACATTTTGCACCTTTGTCCCTTTGTGAGGGGAAGCACGCGCACAAGTGCAGTGCTGGAGTGCCACTCAGAGGAGTGACATCTTGAACAGACTTGCGGTCTGTGTTTCTGACCAAACACTACCATATTGCATGGTGGTGGCCAATGATTTCAACTGAAGCGCTAAGCAGACTCGGACCACACCAATATTCATGAACTATGCGTAATGTGCCTGTGATCAAGGGGCAAGGACCCCCCCCCCAGTACTGCCTGTAGTGGGGTGGAGGAGGAGAAAAGCCATTGGTCTCCTCTTTTCTCTTCAATGGCGACAGTGTCTCATTAAAACTATACAACTCCCCTCCTGGGCAAGCAAGAGTCTGTCGCTATTAGACTTGACCCATGTTCATCTGAACACATTTTTCAGGGTTTTTTTTACCTTTTTAAGACATCCTTCATAAACACTCCTCAGTGTTCTGGGAAGATCAAGGTCTGCTCAAACACTATTCACATGAAATAAACCTCAATTTGAGATCTCTTACCTTCATACATAAGGTGTGCCTGGAAGCCCTCACAGCACACAAGGAACTGCCGGAACTCCTCGTTACCCTGCAGAAGAACAGAATCACTGAACACGCTGAGGCCACAGAATGGCTAGGCCCAGTCATACTAACGGAAAATCAGATGGTAAGGGACTGATCCCCTGTGCAACCTATGCAGTTTAAGTTTTTTGTGCCAATATTATCTCTGACATTACTGAATTGTTACCAAATTGGTTCATCTCCTCACCAATGAAAAAGTCGTCCACGAATGTGGTCACTCCAATGCCAATCGCCAAGTGCTGCACCGCTGTGACACGGTCATGGGTATGACAAGGAGGGTGGTAGGGTAGCGTGGTGGGGGAGGCTCGAGGTGGGCCCTCTGCCCAGCTCCCTGGTATGCATGGAGCCATGTATGCACATTGGTGCACCTTCCTCTGACCCAATGCCTATTAACCTCTGTCTCCGCCATGTCTCTTTCTCTTCCAAGTGGTTCTCAAGAGTCAGCAGTAACCAGAATGCACCAGACTCCTCAGACCCTAGACGGATAATAGGTCCTGGGAAGCAGCACCATTCAGAGAAAACATGCACCTGGGCCCAACAGACACCACCCAGCCTGGAACATGAGGCACAAACTGCTTGCTCAAACAGAAATGAACTAGGCTTCCCCATTCACGAGCCAAATGTATGAAGAAACACCTGCCCCACAAACCGCAGCCTGTCTACAATGGCAGTAGCTGCAGCAGAACAGGAACTAGCAAGAGACTACTCAAGAATAAGGGAGACCTAGGAATACTCCACAAACCATATTGGACCTCTTACTGAGTGAAGGGGTGACTGAGAACAAATGACCACAGTGACTGCATGGCAAAGATGGAAGGTGAAAATGGGGTGGGGTAAAGTTTCTTGTGCAGACTTCCAGGTCCGGTCCCGTCCCACAAGGGGATAGGTCAGACAGAGATTGGGCCAGGTAAGTCGCTGACTCTGGTAACCAATGGGAGCGGAGTGAAGCTTCTAGGCAGGAAGGGGAGGGCAGAGTTGGTTGCCAGTCAGAATTGTGTTTGGGTGAGGTCAGCAGTAGCAGGTTGATCCTGACTTGGAGGAGACTTTTAAATAGAGTGAAGGTAAGATGTTGAGACTGAGGAGGTTTGTATGTGAGTGATAGAAGGTGATCTTGGAGGGTGATTAGGAAAGGGGGTTGTGAGTAAGAGTGTTTGAGTAAGGGAAAGGAGAGGCTGGTGGGTAGATGAGAGCAGTGGTGAGGGTAGTGTTGAGAGGAGTGTGATTTGAAGGAGAGCAGATAAGGTCAGGGAGCAACTGGAGAAGGTGGGAGAGCAACAGGACCAGGAGATGAGTGTTCAGAGACCAGGAGAGGGGGAAAGAGACAGAGTGATAGAGAGAGAAGAGGGTGGACATGAGAGGAGACGGGCAATTCTGCAAAAGGGTGAAAGTCTGTCATCTGGAGGAAAAAGACTACCCAGCTTGGTGTCCTATGAACCTCCCAGAGGGAGACGGCGAGATAAGGCCATGTAGGGCAGGGATAGGTCAGAGTATCCCGGTTCTGCTGGAGTAGGGAGCCTGGGCTAGGGAAGTGGGTGCCCCCTCAAAGGAGGAGGGAAATGCTCAACGGAACCCCACCTGGACTACAAGCCAAATTGCCTGTATTTGGGGAAAATGGGCTGTTTCAGTACTTATCTGATGGGCTGTTTCAGTATGCTAGGATGCAGTTTAGCCTTCCTTCGGGTGACTGTTCTTTCAATGATTAATCACTCACTTTCTACACAGTATATCCAACTCCAAAGATGACCCGGAGGGCGCACAATCCCACGCTGGACGCAGTCCTCTCTAGGGCTGAATCCAATGGCATGACATTTGGCGAAGACACATGGAGCAAAAGATGGACTATCTAGGGTATGCACGCTTTGTGACTGGCGTCTTCCCTGGTTGCCGCCATTAAGCATGCACCTGAGCCCCTTACTGAAGAACAGCCTTGTTTGGTTTTGGGCATCGCCGAATACTATGTGAAGTTCATTTAAAAATGTTCTTCAAAGACATGACTGATGAAGGCAAACCTAAAGAAAGACATTGCTTTCCACTGGAGCTCTGATTGTCAAGCTTCCTTTGACACCATAAAGAGTGCTTGCTTCATGTAAAACCATTTCCCCTTGTAGCTCTTGCCGCCTTTGATGCAAGTACATATGGCTTTGGTGTCATCCTGATGCAATGTTAGAATACTGACACTTGCGTTGTTGCTTCTGCTTCTTGCTCACTCTCCAAACACAAAAGGAACTTCACTGCCATTGTGTGATAAATGTTAGCTTTCGCTTGAGCACGCAGACATTTTTCTTCAAGTAAATGGGGATGCAGGTCTTGCCTACACAATGACCACAAACCCCTAGGCCACATTCTGGTGCCAGGGGGGCACATCTTGCAGCCAAACTACAGAAATTCAATTTCCAAATAGAACACTCCAGGTTGGAGGCCAACTGCCTTTTGGGGATGCCCATTGCCAGGTCTGACTCTGTAGGTTGTGACATGCACACATGTCTTGTGGCTACCATCAGGACGCCTGTATGTTTGATCTCACCATGTAGCCCCACTAATTAAATAACTGGATTACAATTTCTGATCACATTTTCGCAGCAGTGTCGAAATTCATGGTTCAAAGGTTGCAGACAGAAAAGAACTTACCATTCGCATTACAATCATTCTGAAGGACTAATGAAGAACTTCCAGAGGAAACTGGCTTAATTGTGCAAGTCAACAACCCACTCCCCCACTTCTGTTGCATAATAACCTGACTGCTTAAGGATATGAAATTCACCTGGAAGACACCCTTACTGAACGCAGACGACCGGACAAGGTTCGGTGACTCAAAATGGACAGGCATGTTGAGACTTACATCCTCGCATGAAAAATGCCGAATACCACACACCCCATTGATGACGAGCGTGGAATGGACAGGATTGGTCTGGAAAAAGCTGGACATCAATGTCATTGGACAAACTGAGAACATGTCGCTGTCCCAGAAATACGTCCTCACTGATTACATTTCCAAGTGGATTGCAGCACGGTTTCTCTCCAATATCACCACCGCCACAACAATTTCATACCTATGTGACCTCTTTGGTGTGAAAGATAACCCGCCAACCCCCACATAATTGGTCTGGGATAACTGATTCCAATTTAGATTTATTTATTATTTGTATAGCACCAAATAAACAAGCCCGGACGCCTCAGAGCACTCACCAATAAATATGCACGCATGGACAAAAACAAAAAGCAACCTACTGCAGTTCAAGATCGCATATGAATTGGTATTAATTACCAGGAGCTGATCAACCAAAAAGGTGAGTTTTCAAGGCTCGCTTGAAAAGGGCCAAGGAGCAACAACCCTGCAAATCAGGTGGCAGTGTATTCCAGAGCATCGGAGCTACAAAATCAAAGGCACACTCCAATCCAGCACTAAAGAATTGTTCACCATCCTTAAAGAGCTGGAGACTCCCATCCCGGCCCCAGACACCTGCAAAAAAGACAAACAATGGTGCACCAGCATCCAAAATGCCCTATCCAATAAAGTCTCAGGCCTCCAAATCAAAATTAACAAGAAGAAAGAGACCCTATCCAAGGCCAAACCTAACAACACCCCCCACACGGACCATCCCTCAACACCCTCCCCCCAAACCCCCACTCGCTTCAGTTTCTCCAAAATCTCCACGCTAGAAGTGGAAAAAATCATACTCGGCCTCAAGCCTTCTAATTGCCAAGGCGACCTATGCCCACCTCAAATCATCAAAGACACGGCCAGAGCCCTATCTCCATTTATCACCAAACTCATCAACGCCTCCTTCTCCTCTGGTACCATCCCCAACAACCTCAAAGAATCCTGGGTCCTCCCCCTACTAAAAAAAAACACACTCGACCCAGCCATACCCACTAACTACAGACCAATCACCACCGTCCCCTTCCTACTAAAAATCCTTCACAAGATAGCCTACCTTCAAATTAAAAAATTCCTTGAACAAAACCACCTCCTAGGAGTCCGGCAATCAGGATTTAGACCCCAACATGGCACAGAAACCGCACTCATCGACCTCAAGGCTCAAATTGACACTCTGAGAGATAATGGGAAAACTGCCTTATTGCTCCTCTCAGACCTCTTGGCAGCCTTTGATCTTGTTGATCATAAAATCCTATGTAGCCACTTAAACTCGTCGGCCCACTTTTCCCAAGAAGCTATAGGCTGGATCACATCATTCCTGAGCAGCAGATCCATGCGCGTCTTCTCCACCACGGCCTCCGCTGACCCCATTCCCATCACATGCGGGGTCCCTCAGGGGTCATGTGTCTCCCCCACACTGTACAACGTGTTCACTAAGCCCCTGTTTGATGATCTCGACGGTTTGGGTATCACCTACACTAACTATGCTGATGATACCCAAATCCTCATCCCGCTGACGGGAGATTACAACACGGATTTGGCCTTGGGGAACAAGGTGTACCTCATCATCCAGGCATGGATGGCCTCCCATAGTCTATGCCTGAATGATGACAAGACTGAACTCCTCATCCTGGGATCAGCCACGAACCTAAACAAACTGGACCTCAACTACTCCAGCTTCACCATTGACGGCAACCCTATAAAGGTAGCTAAGGAAGTGAAAACCCTTGGCATCTATCTCGATTCCACCCTCTCCTTCCATAAACAGGTCAGCTCCATGGCATCCACTACAGCCTACACATGCAAGCTTATACGCTCTGCCAAACCCTTCCTCTCCACCCAAAGTTGCATTACTCTAGCCAGAGCTCTCATACTATCTAAACTGGACTATTGTAACTCACTCTATGTAGGTGCCAACAAACAGATCACCAATAAAATCCAGATCCTACAGAACAATGCCCTTAGAGCAGCGCTTAGCTTCCCTAAAAGAGAACACATCTCGAATACTAGGAGAACCCACAACTGGCTCACTACCTCGGACAAAATTCTGCTTAAGGTAGCCTCCCTCACCCACAAATGCCTTAACAACGCAGCTCCCCGTTATCTCTCAGACGGAATAACCAGATACACGCCCAACAGACACCAGAAATAGCAATGCTAACCTGCTCGCTGTTCCCAGATTCAAGTGCACGAAAATGGGCGGCAACAGCTTCCAGGTAAAAGCAGCCCAACACTGGAACACACTACCACCCTCCGTCAGAGCACCTCAAACCTACCACCAATTTAGGCGTAACTACTTACAGTGGCTTAAGAACAAAGACCAATAATGACAGCCAATAATGACAACCTACAACTACTACACATTTGTTCAACTTGTAACTATGTCGTAATGTTACTCTGTATCCTTGTAACTGTTTCTACTCACTGTAACTGCATCTACTCACTATGCATAATAATGTAAATAATGTACAGTATTGTAACTAAGTTGAGAATATTCTTGTATTGCGTGCGCCCTCATACCTTCTGGTCCGGTGCGCCATATAAATAAATAAACAAACACACTCACTGTCCACCTGAAATCAGATTAGCTCTGGGCACAATCAACAAGTTGGTGAAGTTAGACCTTAATGTTCTCCGTGCAGGTAGCCATGAGATCCTTTCTGATAAGTAAGCATTTGTGCGTGAGGGTGAGAAGTCGGAAGGTTATCCAAGCATCCACTGGTAACCAATGAGATACGAGCCTGACGTGAGAGATCTGATCTCTCCTTCCTAGACTTTCAACCACTTGAACTGCACTATTCCGTATTACTTGCAGTTTAGCTATGCTGCTCTTGCTTATTCCGTAAAACAGTCTGCCACAGTAGCCGAGTTTAGCTCCAATAATTGCTCGATGCAGATGGGAAGATTTTTGCAGCTGCAGTGCCCTGAAATTTGGGCACCTGGTAGAGGAGGAGAATATTCTATGCAAGGCGGAAACAGGCCTTTGTAAGGGTCACTCTACTACCCTTAATAGGTTGATAAATGTTGATGAGTGCTGAAACATCTGTGGATAAAGATGGCCATATTCTATATGGTGCTTGGCTTGATTTATCAAGGGAGTTTGATACAATTAGTAGGGAACGTCTTTGGTCCAAGCTCCTCCTTTGGGGGATTCCGAAGGGTCTACTTGCCATAATAGTGGCGTTACATCAGGGTTTGTCTCTGTCTGTGTTCGGCTGAACGCAGGAGGAGAACTATCACCTGAAGCTTCAACTGAATGAGGTGTGAGGCAGGGGTGCAGGTTATCCCTCTGCCTCTTTAACCTGTACTTGGCAGACTTGACCGGGCACTGGCAGGTCACTCATTGGTAAGACCAAAACTTGGAAAGAACACTATCTCTTGGATAGCCTATGCGGTCGATATTGTCCTGCTGGACTATACTCTAGAGGACTGCAAAACCTATTGACCGCTTTCGGACACTATCCCGACCTGAATGAGCTGCAGGTTAACCCTGCGAAATCTAAGATTGTAGTCTTCAATAATCTGCGTAAGGCCAGACCCAGCTACAAATGGTTGCTATATGGCCAGGCCATCCCTGTGGTAACCCCCTACTTGGGGCTATGAACGGGAGCATTCCAAACAAACAGTGCTTTGGAAATAGATCTGAATATAAAATTGATTCCACTAATTGCTCAAATGAAGACAATTAACAATACTTGTTGTACATTTTCAATCCGTACATTGATAGTTTTATAAAGCTAAGGTCATTCCATCTCTGCTCTATGGATTGGAAGTACTATATCATTCTCAAACAATGAACTGGGCTCTCATAGAGGGCAAAATATGGAAACAGGTTTTGCATTTACCTATGAGCTGCCCCTTAGCTAGTTTGAGATACGAGCTGGGGTGAGGTGTTTTGCATTGGAAAATTCTAACACTGTTTAGAGCGATACTGACGCTGTGTAAGAACTCCATGTATGAAGACCTTTTGATAGACTTAAAATGCGATTGCAGTTTGGTTCTTTCAAAATTGAAGAGATATGGGGTCTCTCTCTTTCGGAAAACTATGATTGCTTCATTCAGGAATTGGTGGATAATCAGACTGAAGCTAAGCAGTCATTGGCTCGAGCTGATTGGATTCTAACCATTGCGCAAAAGTGAGCCTTGACGATTGCTGGCTCCTTATCAGTTTTTGATAAACCAAAGGACTTTCTGCCAAATTACCTGACCTGTTCTAACCAAATAATGAGATTGGAATTTTTGAGACCGAGGCTGAATTTGATTAAAACTGAGGAGATCCAATTGATTCAAGATAAAACTATAGCGAAAACCCCTAGATGCGCCATCTGTGGGGAGGAAGTTGTACAAACTTTGCATCACCTCCTAATTGTTTGCAGGGGTAGAAGAACCCTGCCTGTTGAATCCTTGGGCATGTTTGCGTCCACCTTGGATTGACTATTTACTGATTCTTTTTGGGAACATCTAATTGGGGGCCATGAAAGACCTTACTATTGAACTTTTAAAGGTTTTTACGTACTTTGGGTTTTATCAAATTTAAATAAGTTTTATATAATCCTTTAATCTTATTTTTGTAATAAGATTGGTTCAATGTTTGTTGTTATATATTCGTGTTTTTCTATTGATCGTTTTTCTTGTATTAGGAATGAATGGTGTTGGTTTTGTTTTCTTTCTTAAACATTTTTTCTTTTTGTGAAAGTCGAATTAAGTCGGCTACAACACAATAAATATATATTTATTTTAAATAATTGCTCTCGCCAAAGTAGTACAGTTATCCTTGGATAAAAAGGGTCTGATTTGACTCAATAATTTAAGCTGGTAGTCTGCTGTAGATACAATATTGTTAAAATGAGCCTCCAGAGAGATGACTTCATTCCTTTCCAATTGTGGCATCAGTCAAACTCATGCATCACTTTATCACCAAAGTGGTAACAGCCGATTGGAGAGGGTGAATAGGTTCCTGAAGGAGTCATTGCATTAAGCGGAGCATTCAGGTGGCATTTGCCAAGAGGAAGTACAAATGGCTATAGTGAATAACACCTCACTCCACCACCGGTGTGACCCCATTCTCCCTGATGCGAGATTGTCAGAAAATAATACACCAGACCTGGCCTGGGTGTATGAAAAATGCTCTTTTGTCCATACCTGCTCCAAAGGTCAAAGCCAGTGTGACCAATACTCAACACAAATGCAATGCTGATTTTAATGTCCACCATGCCACCGCTCCCAATTCCTTCAACAGGGGCCACTTTTAAAGGTAAGGTTGGAAAGCCATAGAGACCCTTTCCATGTTCAGATAGCTTGTTCTTGTTAATTATTATAATAATTATAATTGTTCTTTTTTAGCAGGCGTAATACCAACTAGTGGTTTCTAAGCGTGGGATCGTGATCCTAACCTGTGTTGCGCTGCGTTGTCTTAATTCCAAGACCAACGTGTTGCCCCTGAGCTATCCTTCCTCCGCAGTTCAAGTAAGAGGATTGTGCAACATTGTGGTACAAGGAGAAAAGTTGTGGAATCTGCCCAGTTATGCTCTCTACAAGATCGGCACAATCATTCACACCAACAACAACCATCACTGACAGCAAAGTCAAAAGGACGCCCATTTCCATAGTTGACAAGCCATTCTCACCCAATCAAAACTCCTTCCCTTTGGCTAACCTGAACAGGTCACTCCAGCTCACTAGACCACACCAAAATGAAACATCTACACCCCCTGGACTCTGGGTATACCACAGTTGCCTTACCACTCCAATGCCTTGGATTCACCAGCATCAGAGAATATACTCAACAGCCCCCATCAGCAACTCTGGTGGCCAGTCTCCAAAACTTAACTCCATACAACACCAAACCAGCCAGGAGTAACTGGGGAAGAACCACACTCCTCGTCCTTACCCATCCTCCTTTTCAGGCATCAGCTCAGACTTGACTATGAGCCCCTGGGATTCAGACCAAAAACTGACCCCATTTCCTGTGAGCCACTGGCCTACAGAAATCGCTGTACAGGTTAAGGCCTTTGTACCATCAATGCAGGTAGGTGGCTCACACCTTCCCCCCCGTCTAACTCCACATCCACAATTTGCTGTCACCAGTGGGCTATTGCATGATCCCAGTTGAGCACTCCTCTCACTGCCATGGGACCCTTACCACATAGGTCTGCAGGCAGACTACGAACTTCCCAGTAAGTCAACTGTTGGACCTTCCCTCCCGCCAGGCAGCAGAGTTGATCCCCAGCAGAGCACTCCCAAGAGACACACTGTACAGTTCCACCTCGCATCTTCTCAGGCTCCCTCTCCAAAATCAAATGGCGCTTTCAATCTGTCTATCCCGGATAGCTGAGCCGTCCATCTGCTCCATTCTTTTGCTGGCCACACCAGCAACGTTACCTATTGCTGAATAGTACAATGTCTGCTGTTATCTCTGTGTCCCAAGCTTGATAATGGGTGCCAACCATTTGCACTTAGATACAGATTCATTGTCGATGTCCTATGTCCTCACCAATTTGGGGCCTGATTACAGAAGGTTGGCACTGGTGCAAATATTTTCGAATATGGCCAAATGTTTTTTGCCCTACTTGGTGATAGGTGGTATTGGTGGGGTGCCTTTGAAGTTGGCAACAGTGTGTCATAAAGCCTAAGTCTAGGTTGAGACCTATATCTTTTAGGTTAAGCACTCGTGTGCCCACATTCTTCTGTGCGAGTTATTCACGGTCACCTTTCAAAACCACAGATCCTACAGTACTTTCCCAAGCGCCGACCCACTGGTGCCTCCATTTAGTGACTCGAGATGTATCTTTATAGGTACAACCCTCCACCCTGTTCTTCGCAGGTCTCACTGACACACTTTGTTTGCAGGCATGTTTTGCATTGGATAATGTTGTGTATGCACCTTGCATCTATTATGTTTAGTTCTATGGGGTTATGGCAAATTCAGCACAGATGGGATGACACGTTTTGCATCTCCAAAAGCTGCATGGGAATGTCCCTTCTCGTCTTTGTTGACAGACTAGTAATGCACTTGTGGTCGGAGGCTGTGCTAGGTTCCTTGGTTGCTTGTATTCAATTAAGGGAGCCTCTTTGACTCTGCCTCTCAGCTCATAATCCCTGCTAAGTATTAGTTGTAGGTCTAACAATCGTATTCAGTTGTGTTAGAGCTGGATGATAGGGGGACAACCCAGTGGTATTCCCATTGTCTCTATATTGTAGCAGATTCTGTGTAGGTATTTCAGTGCACAATACCAAGGTGATTGTCCCTGCTCTTCCAATTGGAACATATGCACTGGTACCAGATGGGCTGGCCATAGGCAACAGACCACTTTGTGTGGCTTTGCAGGAAACTTGCCTGTGCAGGTATTTCTTTTCTTGTATATAGCTGTTTCTAGGAGGACATTCGTTCCTACAGTTGTATCCAGGAAGTGTATGCTCTTCTTGGACTATTCCATGGTGAATTGAATGCATTGGTGGAAGCCACTTGATTTGTGGAACTTTTTGAAACTCTTTATCCTCTATGCAAATCAATGTATCCTATGTATGTGGTTTCTGAAATAACACATTAATTGCTCTGGTAAATTCAATATCAAAAGATGTCACAAAAGAAAGAAGCTTGAAGTTTTGTCTTCCAGCAATTCTTCACAGCTCAGGGTTCCCTTCCCCCAAGCCTTATGTGCATCAATATTAGGTTTGCTTTTGATAAAATAGTAGGTTTCCTTGTTAGCAAATAGCGGTTCTCTGGTCTTGGCGCAGTAGTCGGACCTCCCAGACCACCCATTACAGGTCATACAACCAGGAATCTTGAGTTCCCTCTGAGCAGTTTAATATTCAGCAAACCAGTGGTTTCTCAAAGGCACCTTTAAATCCAAACAGTTTCTCAAACTTGACTTCAACTCTGCAGTTAGAGTTCTTCATTCACTTTTAGTTTCCTATTTTCTTTCAGTACACGATTAAATATCAGCTCAATATTAGCAGGTTTGCTAGTTTCAGTTCGTTATTCAAGATCAGATTTTTTTAATTTTAATTCAGTTCAGCATTCAGTATTAGCAGTTTTGCTGTTTGCATTCGATTCAGTATTAAATATTAGCAGTTTTGCTGGTTTTCGCGCCACTTATCTTTCTTTCATTCATCTGACTCATAGTCCCATTCATAACTGAATTATACACTGCCGCTGCGCTGTTTCCAACATTTGTAGCCCGCCCGGAGAGTCCAGGTCTCTGTTACTTCACCAGCACTCACCAGTTGTAGGCGTCTTCCTCCCGCGGTCCTTGCCGCTTTTCTTCCTCCTTCTGGTTGCTGATTCCACGAGCCTCACTTGCGTGGGAATAGGAGCTCGTCGGCGTAGGCGGCTTCAATGCCTCTGCAAGGCTGTGCACAGCGTCCTTGGTGTTTGCGCCTCGCTGCAGCTCCTTTTGCACCCACTTTACACAGAGACTTGATTCTGCATACAGGAGGCTTCCCTTATTTTGGGGGTGTTGGCCAGCATCCCGGCTGCCACTGGATTCCCTGGGTTTTACTGTGATCTCTGTCCAAGTTCCCCAGGTGTCTCTCTTCTCCTCCCTCATGACTTTGCCTTTTATACACCTGTGGTCTTTCAATGGGCTGCAGGTGTATTCCATCATTCAATTCTGCCGGTGTCTGAGTAAGAGGCCATGCCTGACCTTCATACCTTTCCTGCATCTTCTTTGTCCCAGTACCTAAGTGGTGAAAGTGACTGGTATTCATTAATCCTAGTTGCTTCTTCCTCGTCTCAGTACTAGAGTAGTGAGAGTATGTGGTGTTAATTACTTTCAGCTGTCTCTGCCTCATCTCATTATTAGAGTGTGAAGCTGTCTCTTCCTCGTCTCAGTACTAGAGTGGGGAGAGTGGATGGTATTCGTCACTCAGCTGTCTCTTCCTCATCTCAGCACTGTCAGGTGTCCCGAGAGACCAAAGAAGGGGAGTTGGCATCAAAGGCTGCTTCTGGGGAAACGGCTCGCCCAGAAGGCTCCCCCTCACCACGGGGAAGAATTTGCATCGACGGTCATCTGCAGGTAAGCCACTTGGGCTGTCCACTGTGTGGGGTGCGCACATGCGGAATTTGGGCACTAATAGAATATATTTTTCTTGACAATCCACTTCAATTTAGTGCTATTGCAAAACGAGTGCCAGCATTTATTTGCATCTTGGACACTTGAATACAGGTACCAAGATCTATTGCACGTTCCGTGACTGCTCTAATGTGGCCACCTCCACTGAGCACCTTAGTGCTTTGGTGGGCTTGACTCCTTGAGGGCATGTGATAGGCCGAGCCCAGCACATCAGGGCCAACCAGGGTCACCTGCCTGTCCGGGTCGCGCATGTATTATGTATGCCAAAGCATGTGTGTTTATAATGACAATACTCACTGTAGAATAACTGTTGAAATCAATTGAAATACAATTGTTTTGTTTTTGCTTTTGGTTCGTAGTTCTGAGTTTTCCTCCCGTGGGGTGTCCCGTTTGGGTTTGACCTATTTAGTTGGTAGTCAAGAGGTCACAGGACTTTTTTGTACAAATAATTGTTGGTAGAGGGACTCAGTCCTGTCCTCTTTTTGATAAAAAAATCCCCAGTCCTTTTTGAATATTTAGGTGAACTTTCTCACCACCTCCTCCATTAACAACTCTGAATCAAACTGTGCCTTCCTTTCCTTTCCTCACCTAATCTACTTCCTCACACATTGCATTTTGTGCTCCTTTTTTTGAAATTCGAATTTAGGTGTGTGTTTAACATCTTCGCACCCCATTTGGCCATTGCATTGTGTGTCCTCTTGCAACTGCTAGGCTGCCTGGTGAGTTTGTGCTAGAACTGTGCTATGCAGCCACTCCTCTTTCCTTCAACTAGCCTCTGCCGCCCCTATGGCAGTCACCATCGCTCTATCTTCTCTAACTGCTACACTATCACCTATCCTCCTTCTCTCACGAAATATGGAAGAAAAAAGCATAAAAAAAGACATTCCGACCACAAATCCTGGCCTGCCCCTCGCAGACACCTATGTCAGTGCAATTTCCAGACAGGTCTTCACTGATTTTCTCTTCTCTGTCCCCTCCCCAGATCTTTGGACTCCTCATCTCTACACTCATGCCTTACACATCCTCTCCCATTAATGGTGGCACCAAATAGGAAGTCCTCTTGGCGGGCTTTGCATCATCCAGGTGTATCATTAATGTCTATCACACTGGCACTATCTTGGTTCAGGGTCCTCAACCCAACCTCCTTCTCTTTGACCAGCGCCTGACGTTCCTCATCAACTTCCTTCCAACATCTGCTACTCCTTCCTCCACTCTCTCTGCCCCCCCCCTCCTCTGACTGGTGTACCACACTCCTGTACCCTTCCTCGGAAAACCTGCAAAGGTGGAGACCGCTTGCATCTTGCCACGCTTAATGCTCTTTCAGCCATCTAACACTCTGCCGATATCTGCCTCTTTCTTGAAGACATTTGCCTCGATACCCTTGCTCTTACCGAGACTTGGTTCAATGCCAGCCCAGTCACTGCTTTTGACTCCCTTCCCCCTGATGGCTATAAGATATCTCCAAGCCTCGCCCTAAACGTGCTGGTGGTGGAGTGGCTTGGATCTTCCCTGAGTAGCCCCTTTCTTCCCTCATACCCACCAAACCTCTCTTCCTCTGAGAGCCTGGTCTGCAAGCTGGTCATCTCTCCTTCCTCCTCTTTGATCATTGCCACTATCTATAGGCCTCCTGGCTCAACCACCCTGTTCCTCTCTGAATGGGCTCATTTCTCCTCTCTCCTCGCAACCACTTCTAAACTCCTTCTTGTGGGCAATTTCAACATCCACCTTGACTGCTCAATCATGGCATCCACTATCTTCCGTGACCTTTGCACCTCGCTCTCCCTCTCCATCCTCCCTTCTGGTCCCACCCACTCGTCTGGACACACTCTTGATGCCTTCGTCCACACTGATTTTTCATTCTCCTCCCCACTGACCACCCCACTTTCCTGGTCAGACCACTCTCTCCTCTCCTCCCCCCTGGGTCCTCTCGGCCCTCTGACCGCTCCTCCACCAGCCCTGCCAACCTCGTACATGAAAATCCGTTCTATGAAACGAGTGTCAGCTGCTGCCTTCACATCTACCTTCATCCCTCCCTCTCCCCCAACTACTGACTCAACCTCTGCTCTCAGCAACCTCCACCTTGCCATTACCAATACCCTCGACACTCTTGCCCCTGTCATGAGTATCTGTCTAAAACATGGCTCCATCGTAACACCTGGTACGACTCCGAACTTGCAGCCTTGAAACGCAAGTGCAGAGTTGCGGAACAGAAGTAGCAGAACTCAGGCTCACCCTCTGACAAACTGGCCTGTCGCCTGCTCCAAAGGCAATACAGACTTTCCATCTGCACCAAGAAAAGAGCCCACGTTCATGCTTGTGTCTCTGGTACAAACCCTTCTGCGGTATCCTCCTCACCTCTTCTCTCCCAGGCCCTCTGCAACAAACTGGACACTCACTTCACCGCAAAGCCTATGGACATCTTGAGCACCCTTGCTTCCCTCTTCCCCTCCGCCCACCCCTCTGCCTCGTACTGCTCCCCTTCCGTCCTGTCTCTCCTCTTTCCCTTCTGTCACACCTGATGAGGTTACTAGAGTTGTCGGCTCCATGAAGGTTTCCTCCAAACAGGTTTCCCCCTGCTCTTTCAGAACCATTAAGAACAATATTGTCTCTATTGCCCCTGCGCTTGCTGAACTCTGCAACCACTCTTTTGCTTCTGGATCTTCCCCTCCTCCCTTGAGCACGCCCTTGTGCGCCCACTCATGAAAAGACCCTCTGCAGACCCGTCTTATCCAGCCAACTACCGCCCCATATCTATCACCCCCTTCCTGGGGAAACTCTTGGAGAAGCTTGTCCTCCCCCAACTGACCGAGCACACTGAACTTGTTGGTTGGCTACATGACCATCAATCTGGATTCCGAGCATCCAGAGGCACGGAAACTGCTCTTCTGAACACCTGTGGGGAACTGCTTGCATCTCTTGATTCCAACTCTCCAGCTGTTCTCATTCTACTCGATCTCTCTTCTGCATTCGATACGGTCAACCACTCCATCCTCATAAAACAGCTCCACCATACCCTAGGTATCTCAGAGAGGGCACTGGACTGGCTTACCTCCTTTCTCAATGACTGTCCGTCCCAGGTTATTCTGGGCTCTTTCTCCTCCCCCACCTCTATCTCCACCTGCAGCGTCCCCCAGGGCTCAACCCTTTCTCCTTGGCTCTTTAACAACTATCTTGCCTCTCTTGCACACCTAATTTCCAACTTCTCCCCTAACCTCTAGTGTTTTGCAGATGACACACAAATCTTCTTCAAACATCCCTCTGATCCCCCTTCTCACTTCATCTATCATTCCTGACTCTCTATCTGCCATCCAGTCCTGGTGTATCTTCCAATGACCTCTGCCTCAACGCCAGTAAGACTGGGATCCTTCCTATTGGGACTCCTGGTCCCTCTTTCACTCTGGCCATCTTCTATGGGCTCGCCGCCTTATCCCTCATCTGAAGCAAGAAACCTTGGAGTCATCTTCGAATCCTCTCTCTCCTTCATCCCCACATTCAGAACCTTGCCAAGAAGTCCCACTTTCAACTCCACCTCCTCAAAGGAGTTTTTTCTTTCCTCACTTTCCCCCACAAGCACAATGTCTCTAGAGCTCTGGTATTCTCTAGGCTAGACTACTGCAAAAGCCTCTTCCTTAATTTATCTTCTTCCTCCCTTAGACTGCTCCAGCTAATCCAGAATAGAACTGCGGGACTTGTTGTTGGCCTCAAGCCCAAGGACCATATCTCTTCAGTACTAAAAACTCTCCACTGGCTCCGGGTTGCTGCAAGGATCAAATTCAAATCCCTCTGCATCATCCACAAGGCTGTCTGGTGCCTGGGACCATGCTATCTACAACTTGCTCTCACTAAATACTCTCCCTCCAGATCTTTACGTTCCTCCGGCACCCACTCTGTGTGTTAAACTCTTCGCTAAACAGCAAGCTGATGGGCAATGTCTTTCCTCAGCAGGCTCCCTCCTATGGAACTGGCTCCCCTTCCTCTTCATCTTGAGGTGGATCTCCTCAAATTCCAGAAGCTCCTCAAGACTCTCCTTTTCACCTACTCCTTCCCTTCCTCCCTCCTCTGCTAAACCCCAAAGCTGCTGAGATTGGTGACCAGGGCCCTTATGGGTCCTCCTGGTTCCAGGCCTCCCACACCCAATCGCCTACTGCCTCCGTCCCTCCTAATACTTTGCCTTGCACCCACTGGCTTGTGCCACCGCAGGACTGGACTTAACAATTTATTGGTGGTTGTCCACTCCACCTAGGCACTTACAACTGCTCACTCCCTAGCACTTCCCACCCGATATACCTAGCACTCACCCCCTACTCCCCCAACCCTTCTCTCTCTGCACTTGCATGTTCTGAATGCTCACACGGCCTAGTAGGTTCACCTTTATCTTACAATGTTATATCTAATTACTCCCATGTTTCCTCCCAGTTGCCCTGTAGGCACTTTGAATCACAATTTACTTGTTGTATAAGCGCCTTACAAAAGCGCAATAAATAAATGTCTCGCCTGAAGGCATCCCACTTACAATCCCCAAGGACCCTCAATCAGGTGATCCTCCCTCGCTTGTCCACCCTCAGGGTCAGGATCCAACAGCGATGGCCTTTCCATGGCCACCTGCATAGACAATCCCAGGGGAGTAAGGGTGAGAAAACCCTCAGGATTCTCACAGAGGGCACAAGCCATTAGAAGTGTTGTAAGAGCTTGTCAAAGATCTGCCATGACAAGGTTCGCATACTTCCATTGAAGCACAAATTGTATGCAAGTATGAATCTTATGAGAGCAGTGATGGCCATGGTTGGGGTGTCTACCCTGGTGTTCACTTTGTTTTTCATGAATATCTGGCATGCAGCAATTCCACCTTCATGTTGCACGTTGGAATAAAGTGAGGTAACCTCAAATGTGGCCAGGAGAGTATCCACCTATTCAATCCTCCGTAGAAAGCATGGTGTGTCCTGTGATAAGGTTCCGGTGTACATATCATATCATATCATATTGCCAGAGCTTTTAGGGTGGGTTCAATATATCCAGATATGCCTTTGATTCATGTATTTACTCGGAGGATAATTCGGCATCCCATATTTCTTGGTTTGTGGATCTTTGAGAAAATCTAGATATTCCAAGGAGTTGGATTGTTTGGTATCAGATCCTGGCGATGTTCAATACTGCTCGCCATGGATTTGATGATTTGTTCCAGGGTTTTTTGTACTCCATATTGGGGTCATCACTAGGTTCTGAATAATAATGTGTGCTTCCCCTTTTTGCATTTCTGTGTATACAGTACCACAAACGCACCACCTTTTGTTAGCTGGTTTTATTATGATTGCCTTCTTTGCTTGGAGAGTTCTTATTGTGCGACTACCTGGCCCGGCTTGCCTGAAACACTTCCTCCTGGCGTCTCTTTGAGTTTGCTTTATCAAGCAGTAACATCAGACTTCAGCCTGCCAGTGTTTTTTCTAAGTAGTCTGTTGGGTTGTTGTTTTAATTAAGTTGTATATGGCTACTGGTGTAATAAAAAAAGGTCTAAACCAAGTGGGTCTTCAGCCACTTCATTCATACTTCTCCTTTGCACTGAAGTCCTGTTAAATACAAGCAATGCCAAAGTCAACCACTTTGGCTTGAGGCATTAGCCAGATGCTGAAATCGTATGCATAGGTAAGCTGCTCCATTCCCACACCTACACAAATGCCTATCCCACACCTACACAAATGCCTATCCCACACCTACACAAATGCCTATCCCACACCTACACAAATGCCTATCCCACACCTACACACATGCCTATCCCACACCTACACACATGCCTATCCCACACCTACACACATGCCTATCCCACACCTACACACATGCCTATCCCACACCTACACACATGCCTATCCCACACCTACACACATGCCTATCCCACACCTACACACATGCCTATCCCACACCTACACACATGCCTATCCCACACCTACACACATGCCTATCCCACACCTACACACATGCCTATCCCACACCTACACACATGCCTATCCCACACCTACACACATGCCTATCCCACACCTACACACATGCTTATCCCATACCTACACAAATGCCTATCCCATACCTACACCCATGCCCCACACCTACACACATGCCTATCCCACACCTACACACATGCCTATCCCACACCTACACACATGCCTATCCCACACCTACACACATGCCTATCCCACACCTACACACATGCCTATCCCACACCTACACACATGCCTATCCCACACCTACACCCATGCCTATCCCACACCTACACACATGCCTATCCCACACCTACACACATGCCTATCCCACACCTACACACATGCCTATCCCATACCTACACACATGCCTATCCCATACCTACACAAATGCCTATCCCATACCTACACAAATGCCTAAACTGTTGACTTTGCTAATGATCTAATATGGCATTTATAACGCGCCTATACACAAGTTTTTCAAGGCGCGATGAGGCATGGGAGGGGTAACGGAGGGAGACAAAGACAACGATCCTACTAGGCCAGGTGAAATGGAGATTGCGCAAGTGCGGGAGAGGGGGAAGGGGAAACGTGCAGAGGGAAAGGGGAGGGGATAGTGCATTACATAGGATAACAGGAAGACAAATAGTAAGATAAATAAATAAAGACAATAAATAAATAGTGCGGCCAGCAGGTGGCAAGTGCTAGGCGGGGTTGTAGGGATACAGAACAGTCCCTGAGTGCAAGGGGTGCCAGGGGCAGTGCACTTGAGCAACTGGTGGGGAGGGACATGGGCCCGAGATCAGAGGGTGGCCAGGTAACCAGTCAGGAGATCAGCAGGAGAGAGGAAGAGAGAAAGAAGCAAAGAGGAAGGTCTTGAGGTACTTCTGTAACCGGAGGTGGTTCTCAAGTTTCAGGGGGGCCGGGAGGCTGTTCCAGAGAGAGTCCTGTAGTGATACACAAAATGTGACACAGTGTGTGACACGGTTTTTGTTAAACCAACCAGTTTCATGTTTTTGTGGGGACAGCTGTCTCCAGCACACTAATGCAAAGAGTCACCTTTTGATTGTAGACATTAAGAATAATTCCTTGGAACAGCGCTACAAATGAGTATCTACATGGAATTGCTAGCGTACTGGCCTGGCACATTGTCGGGCATCTTTTGTCACTGACTCATATGACTGGTGTTTATGAAATCCTCAGCCCAAATGTTTCAGTGAATGGATCCAACGATTTGTTTTTCTGAACCAAGAACTGCAGCTAGTGTTCTCGCCAAGATTTTATGGACTATAACTTGACTAAATGCATTTCACACAATGGTGTGATGAAACAGCCACTGCCGGATGGTAGTATGGTGTTTGTAGCTAAAACTAATATGGTATATGGTAGGCATCCCACTTGGAGAAGGGTATTCTCCAAGTCACACAAGGTAGAAACTGTGAACATGTTAGATTTTCCAGTAGTAAGGCAACATTTAAATTGTAGGCTGGTAATGCACACCTCCATTATTACAGTGATACACTTAGACATAGATTTATCACGAGGCAATGTTTCCTTAGTACTACCAAGCTGCTACAAATGGAGTCAATTTCTATGGCCCATCACCAAGGTGCGCGTAGCTAGGGAGCTAGATTCATTAATTGCGGGAGCAGCGGGGAGTAACAGGAGCTTTATACGCTTTTGACATAGAAACTGTGCGCAATAAGCTAGCCACCATGGGTTCTGATGCCAGCTCTGCTATAAAACTTCTGGCCTAGTCGGGCCCATTGATAAGCCCAACACTGCTGCAAGTATTGGCAACCACTGGAGATGGCAATACTTTAGTTATGAAGACACTTTTTCTGCCATAGGGCAGGTCAACAAGACTGCTAAATACACACGATGCATTTTATGGTAAACATTGTTAAATCAACAGGTGTTGGCTTTTCGCTCCGAGTGGGGGCGACCATCCTCAACACACTGGCACACAGAGCTACAGTTACCAGCAAACATATGGATCAAATTGCTTGCTTTTGATTGCATGAACACATGCCAT